>NW_028327295.1:123449-128449 GCF_031878675.1 Megascapheus bottae | reverse complement strand
GGGTTAGGCTTAGGGTTAGGGCTAGGGCTAGGGTTACAGTTAGGGTTAGAGCTATGGCTATGGCTAGGGTTAGGGTTAAGTTTAGGGTTAAAGCTAGGGCTAGGTTTAGGGTTAGGGTTAGGGTTAGGGTTATGGGTAGGTGTAGGGGTTGGGGTAGGTTTACGGTTAGGTTTAGGGGTAGGGGTAGGTGTAGGGGTAGGGTTAGTTCTAGGTGTAGGGGTAGCGGTAGGTGTAGGGTTAGGGTTAGGGTTAGGGTTGGGTTAGGGGTAGGGGTAGGGTTGGGGTTAGGGTTAGGGTTACGTATTGGGGTAGGGTTAGGGTTAGGCTTAGGGTTAGTGGCACGGGTATTGTTAGGGGTATGGGTAGGGGTAGGGGTAGGTGTAGGTTTAGGATTAGGGTTAGGATTAGGGTTAGGATTAGGGTTAGGTTTAGGGTTAGGGTTAGGGTTATTGTTAGGGCTAGAGCTAGGGTTAGGGTTAGGGTTAGAGGTAGGGGTTAGGGTTAGGGTTTGGGGTAGGGGTAGGGGTAGGGGTAGGTTTATGGGTAGGGTTAGGGTTAGGGTTAGGGTTAGAGTTATATTTAGGGTTACGGTTAGGGGTAAGTTTAGGGTTAGGGTTAGAATTAGGGTTAGGGTTAGGGTTAGGGGTAGGGTTAGGGTTAGGGGTAGAGTTAGGGGAAGGGTTAGGTTTAGGGGTAGGGTTAGGGTTAGAGTTAAAGATAGGGTTATGGTTAGGGGTAGGTTTAGGGTTAGGGTTAGGGGTAGGGTTAAGGTTAGGGTTAGGGTAAGAGTTAAGGGTAGGGTTAGGGTTAGGGTTAGGGTTAGGGTTTGGGTTAGGGGTAGTGTTAGGGATAGAGTTAGGGTTAGGTGTAGCGTTAGGGTTAGGGTTAGGGTTAGTGGTAGCGGTAGGGGTAGGGGTAGGGGTAGGGGTAGGTGTAGGTTTAGCATTAGGGTTAGGGTTAGGGTTACGATTAGGGGTAGGGTTAGGGTTAGGATTAGGGTTAGGGGTAGGGTTAGGGTAGGGTTAGAGTTAAGGGTAGGGTTAGGGTGAGGTCTAGGGGTAGGGTCAGTGATAGGGGTAGGGTTAGGGTTAGGGGTAGGGTTAGGTGTAGGGTTAGGGTTGGGGTTGGGGTTGGGGTTAGGGTTAGGGGTAGGGGTAGGGTTAGGGTTAGGTTTAGGGTTAAGGCTAGGGCTAGGGTTAGGTTTAAGTTTAGGGTTAGGGTTACTGTTAAGTGGTAGGGGTAGGGGTAGGGTTAGGGTTAGGGTTACGGTTAGGGGTATTGTTAGGGTTAGGGTTATTGTTAGGGTTAGGGTTAGGATTAGAGTTAGGGTTAGGGTTACGGTTAGTGGTAGGGTTAGGGCTAGGATTAGGGTTAGGGGTAGGGTTAGGGGTAGGGTGAGCGTTAGCGGTTGGGATAGGATTAGGGTTAGTTTTAGGGGTAGGTGTAGGAGTAGCGGTGGGTGTATTGTTTGGGTTAGGGGTAGGGTTAGGGTTAGGGGCAAGTGTAGGTGTAGAGGTAGGGTTAGGGTTTGGGTTAGCGGTAGGGGTAGTCGTAGGTTTAGGGGTAGGGTTAGGGTTAGGGTTAGGGCTAGGGTTAGGGTTAGAGGTAGGGTTAGGGGTAGGGTTAGAATTAGGTAAGGGTTAGGTGTAGGGTTAGGGGTAGGTTTAGGGTTAGGGTTAGGGTTACGGGTAGGGTTAGGGTTAGGGTTAGGGTTAGTGTTAGGGGTAGGGTTAAGTTTAGGGTTAGGGTTAGGGTTAGGGGTTGGTTTAGGGTTAGGGATATGGTTAGGGGTAGGGGTGGGTTTAGGGTTAGGGTTAGGTTTAGGGTTAGTGTTAGCGTTAGGTGTAGGTTTAGGGTTAGGGTTAGTGTTACGGTTAGGGGTATTATTAGCGTTAGGGTTAGGGTTAGGTGTAGGGTTAGGGTTAGAGTTAGGGTTAGGGTTACGTGTAGGGGTAGGGTTAGTGTTAGGGTTATTGTTAGGGCTAGTGGTAGGGTTAGGGTTAGGGTTAGAGATAGCGGTTAGGGGTAGGGGTAGAGGTAGCTTTATGGGTAGGGGTAGGCTTAGGGGTAGGGATAGGGGTAGGGGTAAGGGTAGGTGTAGGTTTAGGGTTAGGATTAGGGTTAGGGTTAGGGTTAGGGGTAGAGTTAGGGTTAGGGTTAGGCTTAGGGTTAGGGCTAGTGCTAGGGTTACAGTTAGGGTTAGGACTAGGGCTTGGGATAGGGTTTTTGGTAGACTTAGGTTTAGGGTAGGGTTAGGGTTATGGATAGTGTTAGGGGTAGGGTTAGGGTTAGTGGTAGGGTTAGGGTTAGGGTTAGGGTTAGGGCTAGGCTAGGGTTAGGGTTAGGGTAGGGTTAGGGGTAGGGTTAGGGTTAGGGTTAGGATTAGGGTTAGGCTTAGGGGTAGGGTTAGGGTTAGGGTTAGGGCTAAGGCTAGGGTTAGGGTGAGGGGTAGGGGTAGGTTTAGGGTTAGGGGTAGGGGTAGGATTAGGGTTAGGGGTAGGGTTAGGGTTAGGGTTAGGGCTAGGGCTAGGGCTAGGGTTAGGGTTAGGGTTAGGGTTAGGGGTAGGGTTAGGTTTAGGGTTAGGGGTAGGGTTAGGAGTAGGGTAGGGGTAGGGTTAGGGGTAGGGGTAGGGTTAGGTTTAGAGTTAGGGCTAGGGCTAGGGGTAGGGTTAGGGTTAGGTTTAGGGTTAGGGGTAGGGCTAGGTTTAGGGTTAGGGTTAGGGGTTTTGTTAGGGTTAGGGGTAGGGTTAGGGGTAGAGGTAGGGGTAGGGTTAGGGGTAGGAGTAGGGGTAGGGGTAGATTTAGGGTTACATTTAGGGGTAAGGGTAGGGGTAGAGTTAGGGTTAGGGTTAGGGTTAGGGGTAGGTTTAGGGTTAGGGGTAGGGTTAGGGGTAGGGGTAGGGGTAGGGGTAGATTTAGGGTTACATTTCGGGGTAGGGGAAGGGGTAGGGTTAAGGTTAGGGTTATGGTTTGGGTTAGTGGTAGGGTTAGGGTTAGGGTTAGAGTTAGGGTTAGAGTTAGGGGTAGGGTTAGGGTTAGGGTTAGGTTTAGTGGCAGGGGTATTTTTACGGTTAGAGGTAGGGGTAGGGGTAGGGGTAGGTTTAGGATTAGGGATAGGATTAGGGTTAGGGTTAGGTTTAGGGTTATTGTTAGGGCTAGGGCTAGGGTAGGGTTACAGTTAGGGTTAGGGTTAGGGTTAGGGGTAGAGTTAGGGGTAGGTTTAGGGTTTGAGTTAGGGGTAGGGTTAGGGGTATGGGTAGGGGTATGGTAGGGTTAGGGTTAGGGTTAGGGTTAGGGTTAGGGCTATGGCTAGGGTTAGGTTTAGGGCTAGGGTTAGGTTTAGGTTTAATGGTAGGGCTAGGTTAAGGGTTAGGTTTAGGGTTAGGGTTAGGATTAGGGTTAGGGTTTTAGGGTTAGGGTGAGGGTTAGTGTTAGGGTTAGGGGTTGGGTTAGGGTTAGGGTTAGGGTTTTAGGGTTAGGGCTAGGGCTAGGGTTAGGGTTAGGGGTTGGGTTAGGGTTAGGGGTAGGTGTAGGGCTAGGGTTAGGTTTAGGGTTATGGTCAGGGTTAGGTTTAGGGTTAGGGGTAGGGGTAGGGGTAGGGTTAGGGTTAGGTGTAGGTGTAGGGGTAGGGTATGTTTAGGGGTAGTGTTAGTGGTAGGGTTAGGGGTAGGGGTAGGTGTAGGCGTAGGGGTAGGGTTGTGGTTAGGGTTAGGGTTAGGGTTAGGGGTAAGGGTAGGGGTATAGGTAGGGTTAGGGTTAGGGTTAGGGATAGGTTTAGGCGTAGAGTTAGGGTTAGGTTTAGGGTTAGGTTAGGAGTAGGGTTAGGGTTAGGTGTAGGGTTATGGTTATGGTTAGGGTTAGAGGTAGGGGTAGGGGTAGGGGTAGAGGTAGGAGTAGGGGAAGGGGGAGGGATAGGGGTAGGGTTAGGGTTAGGGATAGGGTTAGGGGTAGGTGCAGGGGTAGGGGTAGGGTTAGGGTTAGGGTTAGGGTTAGGGTTAGGTGTAGGGATAGGGGTAGGAGTAGGGTTAGGGTTAGGGTTAGGTTTAATGTTAGGGGTAGCAGTAGGGATAGGGTTAGGGTTAGGGTTAGGTTTAGGTGTAGGGTTAGTGTTAGGGTTTGGTTTAGCCTTAGGAGTAGGGTTAGGGTTAGGGTTAGTTTTAGGGCAGGTGTAGGGGTAGGGGTAGGGTTAGGGGTAGGGGTAGGGGTTGGGATAGTGGTAGGGGCAGGCATAGGGTTGGGGTTACGGTTAGGGCTAGGGTTAGGGTTCGGTTAGGGCTACGGCTATGATTAGGGTTAGGGTTAGAGTTAGGGCTAGGGCTAGGGTTAGGATTAGGGTTAGGGTTAGGGCTAGGGCTAGGGTTAGGGTTAGGGTGAGGTTAGGGGTAGGGTTAGGGGTAGGGGTAGGGGTAGGGTTAGGGGTAGGGGTAGGGGTAGGGGTAGGTGTAGGGGTAGGGGTATGGTTAGGCGTAGGGGTAGGGGTAGATTTAGGGTTACATTTAGGGGTAGGGTTAGGGGTAGGTTTAGGGTTAGGGTTAGGGGTAGGTTTAGAGTTAGGGTTCGGGTTAGGGTTAGGGGTAGGGTTAAGGTTAGGGTAGGGTTAGGGTTAGGATTAGGGGTAGATTTGGGGTTAGGGTTAGGTGTAGGGGTAGGGTTAGCGTTGGCTGTAGGGATAGGGTTAGGGTTAGGGTTACGGTTAGGGGTATAGTTAGGGTTAGTATTAGGGTTAGTGGTAGGGTTAGAGTTAGAGTTAGGGTTAGGGTTACCGTTAGGGGTAGGTTTAGGGTTAGGGTTAGGATTAGGGGTAGAGTTAGGGTTAGGGTTAGTGTTAGGGTTAGAGTTAGTGGTAGGGTTAGGGCTAGGGTTAGGGTTAGGTTTAGAGGTAGGGCTAGGTTAAGGGTTAGGTTTAGGGTTAGGTTTAGGATTTGGGTTAGGGTTTTAGGGTTAGGGTGCGGGTTACGGTTAGGGTTAGGGATAGGGGTAGGGTTAGCGTTAGGAGTAGG
>NW_028327295.1:115949-120949 GCF_031878675.1 Megascapheus bottae | reverse complement strand
GGTAGGGTTAGGGTTAGGGTTAGGGTTAGCGTTAGAGTTAGAGGTAGGCTTAGGGTTAGGTTTAGGGTTAGGGTTAGGGTAGGGGTAGCTTTAGGGGTTGGCTTAGGTTTAGGGTTAGAGGTAGGGGTAGGGTTAGGGTTAGGGTTAGGGTTTCTGTTACGGTTACGGGTAAGGTTAGGCGTAGGGGTAGGGGTAGGGTTAGCTTTAGGGGTAGGGTTAGGTTTAGGGTTAGGGGTAAGGTGAGGGGTAGGGTTAGGGTTAGGGTAACGGTTAGGGTTAGGATTAGTGGTAGGTGTAGGGTTAGGGTTAGGGTTAGCGGTAAGGGTAGGGGTACGGTTAGGGGTAGGGTTAGGGTAGGGTTAGGGTTAGGGTTTGGACTAGCGGTATGGGTAGGGGTATGGTTAGGGTTAGATTTAGGGTTAGGGGTAGTGTTAGGGGTAGGTTTAGGGTTTAGTTAGGGGTAGGGTTAGGGTTAGGTTTAGGGTTGCGGTTAGGAGTAGGGTTAGATTTAGGGTTAGGGTTACGGTTACGGGTAGGTTTAGGGTTAGGGTTAGGGTTAGGGATAGCTTTAGGTTTAGGGTTAGGGTTAGGGGTAGAGTTGGGGTTAGGGTGACAATTAGGTTTAGGATTAGGCGTAGGGGTAGGGTTAGGGTTAGGGTTAGGGATAGTGTTATGGGTAAGGTTAGGGTTAGCGGTAGGGTTAGGGTTAGTGTTAGGTTTATGGCTAGGGCTAGGGTTAGGGTTAGGGTTATGGGTAGGGTTAGGGTTAGGGTTAGGATTAGGGTTAGGATTAGGGGTAGGGTTAGGGTTAGGGTGAGTGTTAGGGTTAGAGTTAGGGGTAGGGTTAGGGTTAGGGTTAGGGTTAGGGTTAGTGGCAGGGGTATTGTTAGCGTTAGGGTAGGGGAGGGGTAGGTTTAGGATTAGGGATAGGATTGGGGTTAGGGTTAGGGTTATTGTTAGGTCTAGGGCTAAGGTTATGGTTACGGTTAGGGGAGGGGTAAGGTTAGGGTTAGCGTTAGGATTAGGGTTAGGGGTAGTGTTAGGGGTAGGTTTAGGGTTTAAGTTAGGGGTAGGGTTAGGGTTAGGGTTAGGGCTAGGGCTAGGGTTAGGGTTAGGGCTAGGGTTAGGGTTAGGTTTAGTGCTAGGCTAGGTTAAGGGTTAGGTTTAGGGTTAGGGTTAGGATTAGGGTTAGGGTTTTAGGGTTAGGGTTCGGTTACGGTTAGGGGTAGGGATAGGGGTAGGGTTAGCGTTAGGAGTAGGGTTAGGGTTAGGGTTAGGGTTAGGGGTAGGGGTAGGGTTAGGTGTAGGGGTAGGGTAGGGGTAGGTGTAGGGTTAGGGTTAGGATTAGTGTTAGGCTTAGGGTTAGGGGTAGAGTTAGGATTAGGGTTAGGCTTAGGGTTAGGGCTAGGGCTAGGGTTACAGTTAGGGTTAGAGCTATGGCTATGGCTAGGGTTAGGGTTAAATTTAGGGTTAGGGCTAGGGCTAGGTTTAGGGTTAGGGTTAGGGTTAGGTTTATGGGTAGGTGTAGGGGTAGGGGTAGATTTAGGGTTAGGTTTAGGGGTAGGTGTAGGGGTAGGGGTAGGGTTAAGGGTAGGTGTAGGGGTAGCGGTATGTGTAGGGTTAGGGTTAGGGTTAGGGGTAGGGTTAGGGTTAGGGTTAGGGTTAGGGGTAGGTGTAGGGTTAGGGTTAGGGTTAGGTTTAGAGGTAGGGTTAGGGTTTGGAGTGGGGTTAGGGTTAGGGGTAGGGTTAGGTTTAGGGATATGGTTAGGGTTAGGGTTGGTGTTAGGGCTAGGGTTAGGCTTAGGTTTAGGGTTAGCGTTAGGTGTAGGGTTAGGTTTAGGGTTAGGGTTAGGGGTAGGGGTAGGGGTAGGTGTAGGGTTAGGGTTAGGGTTAGGGGTAGAGATAGGGTTAGGGGTAGGGGTAGGGTTAGGGTTAGAGGTAGCGTTAGGGGAATGGTTAGGGTTAAGGTTAGGGGTAGGGTTAGGGTTAGGGGTAGGTTTACTGTTAGGGGTAGCGTTAGGGGAAGGGTTAGGTTTAGGGGTGGGGTTAGGGTTAGAGTTAGGGTTAGGGTTAGGGTTACAGTTAGGGGTAGGGTTAGGGTTAGGGTTAGGGGTAGAGTTAGGGTTAGGTTTAGAGTTAGGATTAGGGTAAGCGTTAGGGGTAGGGTTACGGTTAGGGTTAGGGTTACAGTTGGGGGTAGGGGTAGGGTTAGGGTTAGGGTTAGCGTTAGGGGTAGGGTTAGGGTTAGGGTTAGGGTTAGCGTTAGAGTTAGAGGTAGGCTTAGGGTTAGGTTTAGGGTTAGGGTTAGGGTAGGGGTAGCTTTAGGGGTTGGGTTAGGTTTAGGGTTAGGGGTAGGGGTAGGGTTAGGGTTAGGGTTAGGGTTAGGGTTACTGTTACAGTTACGGGTAAGGTTAGGCGTAGGGGTAGGGGTAGGGTTAGCTTTAGGGGTAGGGTTAGGTTTAGGGTTAGGGGTAAGGTGAGGGGTAGGGTTAGGGTTAGGGTAACGGTTAGGGTTAGGATTAGTGGTAGGTGTAGGGTTAGGGTTAGGGTTAGCAGTAAGGGTAGGGGTACGGTTAGGGGTAGGGTTAGGGTAGGGTTAGGGTTAGGGTTTGGACTAGCGGTATGGGTAGGGGTATGGTTAGGGTTAGGTTTAGGGTTAGGGGTAGTGTTAGGGGTAGGTTTAGGGTTTGAGTTAGGGGTAGGGTTAGGGTTAGGTTTAGGGTTGCGGTTAGGAGTAGGGTTAGATTTAGGGTTAGGGTTACGGTTACGGGTAGGTTTAGGGTTAGGGTTAGGGTTAGGGGTAGCTTTAGGTTTAGGGTTAGGGTTAGGGGTAGGGTTGGGGTTAGGGTGACAATTAGGTTTAGGATTAGGCGTAGGGGTAGGGTTAGGGTTAGGGTTAGGTATAGTGTTATGGGTAGGGTTAGGGTTAGCGGTAGGGTTAGGGTTAGCTTTAGGGTTATGGCTAGGGCTAGGGTTAGGGTTAGGGTTATGGGTAGGGTTAGGGTTAGGGTTAGGATTAGGGTTAGGATTAGGGTAGGGTTAGGGTTAGGGTGAGTGTTAGGGTTAGAGTTAGGGGTAGGGTTAGGGTTAGTGTTAGGGTTAGTGGCAGGGGTATTGTTAGCGTTAGGGTAGGGGAGGGGTAGGTTTAGGATTAGGGATAGGATTGGGGTTAGGGTTAGGGTTAGGGTTATTGTTAGGTCTAGGGCTAAGGTTATGGTTACGGTTAGGGGAGGGGTAAGGTTAGGGTTAGCGTTAGGGTTAGGGTTAGGGGTAGTGTTAGGGGTAGGTTTAGGGTTTAAGTTAGGGGTAGGGTTAGGGTTAGGGTTAGGGCTAGGGCTAGGGTTAGGGTTAGGGCTAGGGTTAGGGTTAGGTTTAGTGCTAGGCTAGGTTAAGGGTTAGGTTTAGGGTTAGGGTTAGGATTAGGGTTAGGGTTTTAGGGTTAGGGTTCGGGTTACGGTTAGGGGTAGGGATAGGGGTAGGGTTAGCGTTAGGAGTAGGGTTAGGGTTAGGGTTAGGGGTAGGGGTAGGGGTAGGTGTAGGGGTAGGGTAGGGGTAGGTGTAGGGTTAGGGTTAGGATTAGTGTTAGGCTTAGGGTTAGGGGTAGAGTTAGGATTAGGGTTAGGCTTAGGGTTAGGGCTAGGGCTAGGGTTACAGTTAGGGTTAGAGCTATGGCTATGGCTAGGGTTAGGGTTAAATTTAGGGTTAGGGCTAGGGCTAGGTTTAGGGTTAGGGTTAGGGTTAGGGTTAGGTTTATGGGTAGGTGTAGGGGTAGGGGTAGATTTAGGGTTAGGTTTAGGGGTAGGTGTAGGGGTAGGGGTAGGGTTAAGGGTAGGTGTAGGGGTAGCGGTATGTGTAGGGTTAGGGTTAGGGTTAGGGGTAGGGTTAGGGTTAGGGTTAGGGTTAGGGGTAGGTGTAGGGTTAGGGTTAGGGTTAGGTTTAGAGGTAGGGTTAGGGTTTGGAGTGGGGTTAGGGTTAGGGGTAGGGTTAGGTTTAGGGATATGGTTAGGGTTAGGGTTGGTGTTAGGGCTAGGGTTAGGTTTAGGTTTAGGGTTAGCGTTAGGTGTAGGGTTAGGTTTAGGGTTAGGGTTAGGGTTAGGGGTAGGGGTAGGTGTAGGGTTAGGGTTAGGGTTAGGGGTAGAGATAGGGTTAGGGGTAGGGGTAGGGTTAGGGTTAGAGGTAGCGTTAGGGGAATGGTTAGGGTTAAGGTTAGGGGTAGCGTTAGGGTTAGGGGTAGGTTTACTGTTAGGGGTAGCGTTAGGGGAAGGGTTAGGTTTAGGGGTAGGGTTAGGGTTAGAGTTAAGGTTAGGGTTAGGGTTACGGTTAGGGGTAGGGTTAGGGTTAGGGTTAGGGGTAGAGTTAGGGTTAGGTTTAGAGTTAGGATTAGGGTAAGCGTTAGGGGTAGGGTTAGGGTTAGGGTTAGGGTTACGGTTGGGGGTAGGGGTAGGGTTAGGGTTAGGGTTAGCGTTAGGGGTAGGGTTAGGGTTATGGTTAGGGTTAGCGTTAGAGTTAGAGGTAGGCTTAGGGTTAGGTTGGGTTAGGGTTAGGGTAGGGGTAGCTTTAGGGGCTGGGTTAGGTTTAGGTTTAGGGGTAGAGGTAGGGTTAGGGTTAGGGTTAGGGTTAGGGTTACTGTTACGGTTACGGGTAAGGTTAGGCGTAGGGGTAGGTGTAGGGTTAGCTTTAGGGGTAGGGTTAGGTTTAGGGTTAGGGGTAAGGTGAGGGGTAGGGTTAGGGTTAGGGTAACGGTTAGGGTTAGGATTAGTGGTAGGTGTAGGGTTAGGGTTAGGGTTAGCGGTAAGGGTAGGGGTACGGGTAGGGGTAGGGTTAGGGTAGGGTTAGGGTTAGGGTTGGGACTAGCGGTATGGGTAGGGGTAGGGTGAGCGGTAGGGGTATGGTAGGGATAGGGTTAGGTTTAGGACTAGGGCTTGGGTTAGGGTTAGGGGTCGTGTTAGGGTTAGGGGTATGGTTAGGGTTAGGGGTAGGTTTAGGGCTAGCGCTAGGGT
>NW_028327295.1:100949-110949 GCF_031878675.1 Megascapheus bottae | reverse complement strand
AGTTAAGGGTAGGGTTAGGGTTAGGGTTAGGGTTTGTGATTGGGTTACGGGTAGTGTTAGGGATAGGGTTAGGGAAGGGGTGGGGTTAGGGTTAGGTTTAGGGTTAGGGTTACGGTTAGGAGTAGGGTTAGGATTAGGGTTAGAGGTAGGGGTAGGGTTAGGGTTAGGGGTAGGGGTAGAGTTAGGGTTAGGGTTAGGGTTAGCGTAGGGGTAGGGTTAGGGTTAGGGTTACGGTTACGGGTAGTGGTAGGATAGGCTTAGAGTTAGGGTTAGGTTTAGGGTAGGGTTAGGGTTAGGGTTAGGTTTAGGGGTAGCTTTAGGGGTAGGGTTAGGGGTATGGGTAGGGGTAGGATTAGGGGTAGGGTTAGGGGTAGGGTTAGGGTTAGAGTTAGGCTTAGGGTTATGGTTAGGGTAGAGTTAGGGTTAGGGTTAGGGTTATTGGTAGCTTTAGGGGTAGGGTTAGGGTAAGGGTTAGGGTAGGATTAGGGGTAGGGTTTGGGTTATAGTTACGGTTAGCATTAGGGTTAGAATGAGGGTTAGGGGTAGGGGTAGGGTTAGGGTTAGGCTAGCGTTAGGGTTCGGGTTAGGTGTAGGGTTAGGGTTAGGGTTAGAGTTCGGGTTTGGGTTAGGGGTAGGGTTTGGGTTAGGGGTAGGGTTAGGGGTAGGGTTAGGGTTAATGGTAGGGGAAGGGCTAGGGACAGTGGTAGGGTTAGTGTTAGGGTTAGGGTTAGGTGTAAGGTTAGGGTTAGAATTAGGGTTAGGGGTGGGTGCAGGGTTAGGGTTAGGGGTAGGGTTAGGGTTAGGTTTAGTGGTAGGGGTAGGGTTAGGGTTAAGGGTAGGTGTAGGGGTAGGAGTAGGTGTCGGTTTAGGATTAGGGTTAGGGTTAATGTTAGGGGAAAAGTTAGGTTTATGGGTAGGGTTAGGGTTAGGGTTAGGGTTAGGGTTAGGGTTAGGGCTAGGGCTAGGGTTAGGGTTAGGGTTAGGTGTAGGGGTAGGGTTAGGGGTAGGGGTAGGGGTAGGGTTAGGAGTAGGGGTAGGGTTAGGATTAGGGTTAGGGGTAGGGGTAGGGGTAGGGGTCGGTTTAGATTTAGGGTTAGGGTTAGGGGTAGGGTTAGCAGTAGGTTTAGGGTTAGGGTTAGGGGTAGTGTTAGGGTTAGGGTTAGGTTAGGGGTAGGGTTAAGGTTAGGGTTAGGGTTAGGGTTAGGGATTGGCTTAAGGTTAGGGATAGGGTTAGGGGTAGGGGTGTGGTTAGCCTTAGGGTTAATTTCAGGGTTAGGGTTAGCGTTAGTTGTAGGATTAGGGTTAAGGTTAGGGTTATGGTTAGGGGTATAGTTAGGGTTAGGGTTAGGGGTAGGGGTAGGGTTAGGGTTAGAGTTAGGGTTAGGGTTACCTATACGGGTAGGGTTAGGGTTAGGTTTAGGGTTAGGGGTAGGGTGTGGGTTAGGGTTAGGATTAGAGTTAGGGTTAGAGTTAGGGTTAGGGGTAGGGTTAGTGGCAGGGGCATTGTTAGGGTTAGGAGTAGGGGTAGGGTTAGCGGTCGGTTTAGGACTAGGGTTAGGATTAGGGTTAGGGTTAGGGTTAAGGTTATTGTTAGGGCTAGGGCTAGGGTTAGGGTTAGGGTTAGGGTTAGGGGTTAGGGTTAGGGGTAGGTGTAGGGGTAGGGGTAGGGTTAGGGGTAGGGGTAGGGGTAGGTGTAGGGTTAGGGATAGGATTAGGGTTAGGATTAGTGTTAGGGGTAGGTTTAGGGTTAGGGTTAGATTTAGGGGAAGGGTTAGGTAGGGGTAGGGTTAGGGTTAGAGTTAGGGTTAGGGTTACGGTTAGGGGTAAGTTTAGGGTTAGGGTTAGGGTTATGGGTAGGGTTAAGGTTAGGGTTAGGGTTAGAGTTAAGTGTAGGTTTAGAGTTAGGGTTAGTGTTAGGGTTTGGGTTAGGGGTAGTGTTAGCGATAGGATTAGGGTTAGGGGTAGGGTTAGGGTTAGGGTTTGGTTTAGGGTTAGGGTTAGGGTTAAGGTTAGGGTTAGGTTTAGGTTTAGGGTTAGAGTTAGTGGTAGGGGTAGGGTTAAGGTTAGGGTTAGAGTTAGGGGTAGGTGTATGCGTTGGGTTAGGGTTAGAATCAGGGTTAGGGTTAGGGGTAGAGTTAGGGTTATGGGTAGGGTTAGGGTTAGGGTTAGGGGTAGGTGTAGAGGTAGGGGTAGGGTTAGGGTGAGGGTTGGGGATAGAGTTAGTGCTAGGTTTAGTGTTAGGGTTAAGTGTAGGCATAGGGTTAGGGTTAGGGCTAGGGTTAGAGTTAGTTTTAGGTTTAGTTTTGGGTTTAGGGTTAGGGCTAGGGCTAGGGTTAGGGTTAGGGTTATGGTTAGGATTAGGGTTAGGCTTTTAGGGTTAGGGGTAGGGGTAGGGGTAGGGGTATTGGTAGGGTTAGGGTTATGTTTAGGGGTAGGTTTAGGGTTAGGGGTAGCTTTAGAGGAAGGGTTAGGTTTAGGGGTAGGGTTAGGGTTAGAGTTAGGGTTAGGGTTACGGTTAGGGGTAGGGTTAGGGTTAGGGGTAGGGGTTGGGGTAGGGGTAGGGTTAGGGTTAGGGTTAGAGTTAGGTGTAGGGTTAGGGTTAGGTTTAGGGGTAGGATTATGGTTAGGTTTAGGGTTATGGTTAGGGTAAGCGTTAGAGGTAGGTTTAGGGTTAGGGTTACGGTTACGGTTAGGGGTAGGAGTATGGTTAGGGTTAGGGTTAGGGTTAGGGGTAGGGTTGGGGTTAGGGTTAGGGTTAGATTTATCTTTAGGCGTAGGGTTAGGGTTAGGGTAAGGGTTAGGGTTAGAGTTAGAGTTAGGGGTAGGGTTAGGGTTAGGGTTAGGGTTAGGGATAGGGAACGTTTAGGAGTCGGGTTAGGGTTAGGGTTAGGGTTACGGTTACGGGTAGGGTTAGGGTTAAGGTTAGGGTTAGGGGTAGCTTTAGGGGTAGGGTTAGGTTTAGGGTTAGGGGTAAGGTTAGGGGTAGGTTTAGGGTTAGGGTGATGGTTAGGGTTAGGATTAGGGGTAGGTGTAGGGTTAGGGTTAGGGTTAGCGGTAGCGGTACTGGTAGGGGTAGGGTTAGGGCTAGGGTTAGTGTTAGGGTTTGGGCTAGCGCTAGGGTTAGGGTTAGGTTTAGGACTAGGGATTGGGTTAGGGTTAGGGGTAGAGTTAGGGTTAGGGTTAGGGTTAGGGTTAGGGATACTGTTAGGAATAGGTTTAAGGTTAGGGGTTGGGTTAGGGTTAGGGTTAGTGGTAGAGGTAGGGTTAGGGGTAGGGGTAGGGGTAGGGGTAGGGGTAGGGGTAGGTTTAGGATTAGGGTCAGGATTAAGGTTAGGGTTAGGATTAGGGGTAATGTTAGGGGTAGGGCTAGGGGTAGGGTTAGGGTTAGGTTTAGGGTTAGGGGTAAGGTAAGGGTTAGGGTTTGATGTAGGGTTAGGGGTAGGGTTAGGGGTAGGGGTAGGGGTAGGGATAGGGATAGGGGTAGGGGTAGGGTTAGGGGTAGGGTTAGGGTTGGGGTTAGGGTTAGGGTTGGGTTTAGGTTTAGGGGTAGGGTTAGGGTTAGGGGTAGGGTTAAGGCTAGGGCTAGGGTTAGGGTTAGGTTTAGGGCTACGGTTAGGTTTAGGGTTAGGGTTACCATTAAGGGTACGGGTAGGCTTAGGTTTAGGGTTAGGGTTACGGTTAGGGGTATTGTTAGGGTTAGGGTTATTGATAGGTGTAGAGTTAGGATTAGAGTTAGGGTTAGGGTTACGGTTAGGGGTAGGGTTAGGGTTAGGGTTAGGGGTAGGGTTAGAGTTAGGGTTAGGGTTAGCGTTAGGGGTAGGGTTAGGGTTAGGTTTAGGGGTAGGTGTAGGGGTAGGGGTCTGTGTAGGGTTAGGGTTAGGGTTAGGGCTAGGGTTAGGGTTAGTGTTAGGGCTAGGGTTAGTTTTAGGGTTAGGGTTAGATTTAGGACTAGGGCTAGGGTTAGGGTTAGGGTTAGGGTTAGGGCTAGGGTTAGGGTTAGGGGTAGGGGTAGGGGTAGGGGTAGGGGTAGGGGTAGGGTTAGGCATATGGGTAGGGTTAGGTTTAGGGTTAGGGGTAGGGGTAGGTTTAGGGGTAGGGTTAGGTTTAGATTTGGGGTTAGGGGTAGGGGTATGGTTAGCGGTAGGTTTAGGGTTAGGGTTAGGGGTAGTGTTATGGTTAGGGTTAGGGTTAGGGGTAGGGTTAGGGTTAGGGGTAGGGGTAGGGTTAGGGTTAGAGTTAGGGTTAGGGTTACCTATACGGGTAGGGTTAGGGTTAGGTTTAGGGTTAGGGGTAGGGTGTGGGTTAGGGTTAGGATTAGAGTTAGGGTTAGAGTTAGGGTTAGGGGTAGGGTTAGTGGCAGGGGCATTGTTAGGGTTAGGAGTAGGGATAGGGTTAGCGGTCGGTTTAGGACTAGGGTTAGGATTAGGGTTAGGGTTAGGGTTAAGGTTATTGTTAGGGCTAGGGCTAGGGTTAGGGTTAGGGTTAGGGTTAGGGGTTAGGGTTAGGGGTAGGTGTAGGGGTAGGGGTAGGGTTAGGGGTAGGGGTAGGGGTAGGTGTAGGGTTAGGGATAGGATTAGGGTTAGGATTAGTGTTAGGGGTAGGTTTAGGGTTAGGGTTAGATTTAGGGGAAGGGTTAGGTAGGGGTAGGGTTAGGGTTAGAGTTAGGGTTAGGGTTACGGTTAGGGGTAAGTTTAGGGTTAGGGTTAGGGTTAGGGGTAGGGTTAAGGTTAGGGTTAGGGTTAGAGTTAAGTGTAGGTTTAGAGTTAGGGTTAGTGTTAGGGTTTGGGTTAGGGGTAGTGTTAGCGATAGGATTAGGGTTAGGGGTAGGGTTAGGGTTAGGGTTTGGTTTAGGGTTAGGGTTAGGGTTAAGGTTAGGGTTAGGTTTAGGTTTAGGGTTAGAGTTAGTGGTAGGGGTAGGGTTAAGGTTAGGGTTAGAGTTAGGGGTAGGTGTATGCGTTGGGTTAGGGTTAGAATCAGGGTTAGGGTTAGGGGTAGAGTTAGGGTTATGGGTAGGGTTAGGGTTAGGGTTAGGGGTAGGTGTAGAGGTAGGGGTAGGGTTAGGGTGAGGGTTGGGGATAGAGTTAGTGCTAGGTTTAGTGTTAGGGTTAAGTGTAGGCATAGGGTTAGGGTTAGGGCTAGGGTTAGAGTTAGTTTTAGGTTTAGTTTTGGGTTTAGGGTTAGGGCTAGGGCTAGGGTTAGGGTTAGGGTTATGGTTAGGATTAGGGTTAGGCTTTTAGGGTTAGGGGTAGGGGTAGGGGTAGGGGTATTGGTAGGGTTAGGGTTATGTTTAGGGGTAGGTTTAGGGTTAGGGGTAGCTTTAGAGGAAGGGTTAGGTTTAGGGGTAGGGTTAGGGTTAGAGTTAGGGTTAGGGTTACGGTTAGGGGTAGGGTTAGGGTTAGGGGTAGGGGTTGGGGTAGGGGTAGGGTTAGGGTTAGGGTTAGAGTTAGGTGTAGGGTTAGGGTTAGGTTTAGGGGTAGGATTATGGTTAGGTTTAGGGTTATGGTTAGGGTAAGCGTTAGAGGTAGGTTTAGGGTTAGGGTTACGGTTACGGTTAGGGGTAGGAGTATGGTTAGGGTTAGGGTTAGGGTTAGGGGTAGGGTTGGGGTTAGGGTTAGGGTTAGATTTATCTTTAGGCGTAGGGTTAGGGTTAGGGTAAGGGTTAGGGTTAGAGTTAGAGTTAGGGGTAGGGTTAGGGTTAGGGTTAGGGTTAGGGATAGGGAACGTTTAGGAGTCGGGTTAGGGTTAGGGTTAGGGTTACGGTTACGGGTAGGGTTAGGGTTAAGGTTAGGGTTAGGGGTAGCTTTAGGGGTAGGGTTAGGTTTAGGGTTAGGGGTAAGGTTAGGGGTAGGTTTAGGGTTAGGGTGATGGTTAGGGTTAGGATTAGGGGTAGGTGTAGGGTTAGGGTTAGGGTTAGCGGTAGCGGTACTGGTAGGGGTAGGGTTAGGGCTAGGGTTAGTGTTAGGGTTTGGGCTAGCGCTAGGGTTAGGGTTAGGTTTAGGACTAGGGATTGGGTTAGGGTTAGGGGTAGAGTTAGGGTTAGGGTTAGGGTTAGGGTTAGGGATACTGTTAGGAATAGGTTTAAGGTTAGGGGTTGGGTTAGGGTTAGGGTTAGTGGTAGAGGTAGGGTTAGGGGTAGGGGTAGGGGTAGGGGTAGGGGTAGGGGTAGGTTTAGGATTAGGGTCAGGATTAAGGTTAGGGTTAGGATTAGGGGTAATGTTAGGGGTAGGGCTAGGGGTAGGGTTAGGGTTAGGTTTAGGGTTAGGGGTAAGGTAAGGGTTAGGGTTTGATGTAGGGTTAGGGGTAGGGTTAGGGGTAGGGGTAGGGGTAGGGATAGGGATAGGGGTAGGGGTAGGGTTAGGGGTAGGGTTAGGGTTGGGGTTAGGGTTAGGGTTGGGTTTAGGTTTAGGGGTAGGGTTAGGGTTAGGGGTAGGGTTAAGGCTAGGGCTAGGGTTAGGGTTAGGTTTAGGGCTACGGTTAGGTTTAGGGTTAGGGTTACCATTAAGGGTACGGGTAGGCTTAGGTTTAGGGTTAGGGTTACGGTTAGGGGTATTGTTAGGGTTAGGGTTATTGATAGGTGTAGAGTTAGGATTAGAGTTAGGGTTAGGGTTACGGTTAGGGGTAGGGTTAGGGTTAGGGTTAGGGGTAGGGTTAGAGTTAGGGTTAGGGTTAGCGTTAGGGGTAGGGTTAGGGTTAGGTTTAGGGGTAGGTGTAGGGGTAGGGGTCTGTGTAGGGTTAGGGTTAGGGTTAGGGCTAGGGTTAGGGTTAGTGTTAGGGCTAGGGTTAGTTTTAGGGTTAGGGTTAGATTTAGGACTAGGGCTAGGGTTAGGGTTAGGGTTAGGGTTAGGGCTAGGGTTAGGGTTAGGGGTAGGGGTAGGGGTAGGGGTAGGGGTAGGGGTAGGGTTAGGCATATGGGTAGGGTTAGGTTTAGGGTTAGGGGTAGGGGTAGGTTTAGGGGTAGGGTTAGGTTTAGATTTGGGGTTAGGGGTAGGGGTATGGTTAGCGGTAGGTTTAGGGTTAGGGTTAGGGGTAGTGTTATGGTTAGGGTTAGGGTTAGGGGTAGGGTTAGGGTTAGGGGTAGGGTTAAGGTTAGGGTTAGGGTTAGGGTTAGGGATTGGGTTAAGGTTAGGGATAGAGTTAGGGGTAGTGTTGGGGTTAGCCTTAGCGTTAGGTTTAGGGTTAGGCTTAGCGTTAGTTGTAGGATTAGGGTTAGGGTTAGGGTTACGGTTAGGGGTAAAGTTAGGGTTAGGGTTAGGGTTAGGGTTAGGGTTAGGGTTAGGGTTAGGGTTAGGGGTAGGGGTAGGGGTAGGGTTAGGGTTAGGGTTAGGGTTAGGGTTAGGGTTAGGGTTAGGGTTAGAGTTAGGGGTAGGGTTAGGGTTAGGTTTAGGGTTAGGGGTAGGGTGTGGGTTAGGGTTAGGGTTAGAGTTAGGTTTAGATTTAGGGTTAGGGTTAAGGTTAGTGGCAGGGGTATTGTTAGTGTTAGGGGTAGGGGTAGGGTAGGGATCGGTTTAGGACTAGGGTTTTAATTAGGGTTAGGGTTAGGGTTAGGGTTACGGTTATTGTTAGGGCTAGGGCTAGGGTTAGGGTTAGGGTTAGGGGTTAGGTTTAGGGTTAGGGGTAGGGGTAGGGGTAGGGGTAGGGGTAGGGGTAGGGGTAGGGTTAGTGTTAGGATTAGAGTTAGGGTTAGGGTTATGGTTAGGGGTAGGTTTAGGGTTAGGGTTAGGGGTAGGGGTAGGGTTAAGATTAGGGTCAGGGTTAGAGTTAAGGTTAGGGTTAGGGTTAGTGTTTGGGTTAGGGGTAGTGTTAGGGATAGGGTTAGGGTTGGGTTTGGGGTTAGGGTTAGGGTTTAGGGTTAGGGTTAGGGTTTGGGTTAGTGGTAGCAGTAGGGGTAGGGTTAGGGGTAGGGGTAGGTGTAGGGGTAGGGGTATGTTTAGGATTCGAGTTAGGATTCGGGTTAGGATTACGGTCAGGGGTAGGGCTAAGGTAAGGGTTAGGGTTTGGTGTAGTGTTAGGGGTAGGGTTAGGGGTAGGGTAGGGTTAGGGTTAGGGTTAGCGGAAGGGGTAGGGATAAGGGTAGGGTTAGGGGTAGGGTTAGGGTTAGGGTTAGGGTTGGGTTTGGGGTTAGGGTCAGGGGTAGGTTTAGGGTCAGGTTTAGGGTTAAGTCTAGGGCTAGGTTTAGGGTTAGGGTTAGGGTTACCTTTAAGGGGTAGTTGTAGGGTTAGGTTTAGGGTTAGGGTTATGGTTAGGGGTATTGTTAGGATTAGGGCTATTGTTAGGGGTAGGGTTAGGATTAGAGTTAGGGTTAGGGTTACGGTTAGGGGTATGGTTAGGGTTAGGTTTAGGGTTAGGTGTAGGGTTAGGGTTAGGGTTAGGGTGAGCGTTAGAGGTAGGATTAGGGTTAGGTTTAGGGGTAGGTGTAGGTGTAGTGGTGGGTGTAGGGTTAGGGTTAGGTTAGCGTTAGGGTTAGGGGCAGGTGTAGGGGTAGGGGTAGGGGTAGGGTTAGGGTTAAGGTTAGCGGTAGGGGTAGTGGTAGGGGTAGGGGTAGGGTTAGGGCTAGGGTTAATGTTAGGGGTAGGGGTAGGGGTAGGGTTAGATTTAGGGTTAGGGTTAGGGTAGGGTTTGGGGTAGGTTTAGGGTTAGGGTTAGGGGTAGGGTTAGGGTTAGGTTTAGGGTTAGGGTTAGGGGTGGGGTTAAGGTTAGGTTAGGGTTAGGGTTAGGCGTTGGGTTAGGGTTAGGGATAGGGTTAGGGGTAGGGGTGGGTGTCGGGTTAGGGTTAGGGTTAGGGTTAGGGTAAGGTGTAGGGGTAGAGGCAGGGTTAGGGTTAGGTGTAGGGGTAGTGGTAGGGGTAGGGGTAGGGTTAGGGTTAGAGTTAGGGCTAGGGTTAGGGTTAGGGTTAGGGTTAGGGCTAGGGCTAGGATTAGGGTTAGGGTTAGGGGTAGGGGTAGGGGTAGGGGTAGGGTTAGGGTTAGGGGTAGGGGTAGGGTTAGGCGTAGCGGTAGGGTTAGGTTAGGGTTAGGGGTAGGGGTAGGGGTAGGGGTAGGTGTCGGTTTAGATTTAGGGTTAGGGGTAGGGGTAGGGTTAGCAGTAGGTTTAGGGTTAGGGTTAGGGGTAGTGTTAGGGTTAGGGATAGGGTTAAGGTTAGGGTTAGGGTTAGGGTTAGGGATTGGCTTAAGGTTAGGGATAGGGTTAGGGCTAGGGGTGGGGTTAGCCTTAGGGTTAGTTTTAGGGTTAGGGTTAGCGTTAGTTGTAGGATTAGGGTTAGGGTTAGGGTTACGGTTAGGGGTATAGTTAGAGTTAGGGTTAGGGGTAGGGGTAGGGTTAGGGGTAGGGGTAGGTTTAGGATTAGGGTTAGGATTAAGGTTAGGGTTAGGATTAGGGGTAGGGTTAGGGTTAGGGCTAGGGGTAGGGTTAGGGTTAGGTTTAGGGTTAGGGGTAAGGTAAGGGTTAGGGTTTGATGTAGGGTTAAGTGTAGGGTTAGGGGTAGGGTTAGGGGTAGGGTAAGGGGTAGGGATAGGGATAGGGGTAGGGTTAGGGTTAGGGGTAGGGTTAGGGTTGGGGTTAGGGTTACCGTTAGGGGTAGGGGTAGGCTTAGGTTTAGGGTTAGGGTTACGGTTAGGGGTAGGGTTAAGGTTAGGGTTAGGGTTAGAGTTAAGGGTAGGGTTAGGGTTAGGGTTAGGGTTAGGGTTTTGTTTAGGGGTAGTGTTAGGGATAGGAATAGGGTTAGGGGTAGGGTTAGGGTTAGGGTTTGGGTTAGTGGTAGCGGTAGGGTTAGGGTTAGGGGTAGGTGTAGGTGTAGGGGTAGGGGTAGGTTTAGGGTTCAGGTTAGGATTCGGGTTAGGGTTAGGGCTAGGGGTAGGGGTATGGTAAGGGTTAGGGTTTGGGGTAGTGTTAGGGGTAGGGTTAGGGGTAGGGTAGGGTTAGGGTTAGGTTTAGCGTTAGGGGTAGGGATAGGCGTAGGGTTAGGATTAGGGGCAGGGTTAGGGTTAGGTTAGGGTTGGGGTTG
>NW_028327295.1:50949-85949 GCF_031878675.1 Megascapheus bottae | reverse complement strand
TAGGGTTAGGGGTATGGTTGGGATTAGGTTTAGGATTAGGGTTAGAGGTAGGGGTAGGGTTATGTTTAGGGTTAGGGGTAGGGTTAGGGGTAGTTTTAGGGTTAGGGTTTCGGGTAGGGTTAGGTTTAGGGTTAGGGTTAGGGTTAGCGTTAGTGGTAGGGTTAGGGTTAGGATTAGGGTTAGTGGTAGGATTAGGGTTAGGGTTTTAGGGATAGTGTTAGGGTTAGGGGTAGGTTTAGGGTTAGGCTTAGTGTTTTGGGTAGGGGTAGAGGTAGGGTTATGGTTAGGGCTACGGCTATTGTTAGGGTTAGTGTTAGGGCTAGGTTTAGGGTAAGGGTTATGGGTAGGTTTAGGATTAGGTTTAGGTTTAGGTTTAGGGTTAGCGTTAGGGGTAGTGTTAGTGTTACGTTTTGGTTAGGGTTAGGGGTATTGTTAGGGTTAGGGTTAGAGTTAGGTTTAGGGTTAGGGTTACAGTTAGGAGTAGGGTTAGGGTTAGGGGTAGGGGTAGGGGTAGGGTTAGGGTTAGGGTTAGGGGTAGTTGTAGGGTTAGGGTTAAGGTTAGGATTAGCGTTAGGGGTAGGGGTAGGGTTAGGGTTAGGATTACGGTTAGTGGTAGGTTTAGGCTTAGAGTTAGGGTTAGGTTTAGGGTAAGGTTAGGGTTAGGATTAGGGTTAGTGGTAGCTTTAGGGGTAGGGTTAGGTTACGGTTATTGGTAGGATTAGGGGTAGGGTTAGGGTTAGAGTTAGGCTTAGGGTTAGGGTTAGGGTAGGGTTAGGTTAGGGTTAGGTTTAGGGTTAGTGGTAGCTTTAGGGGTAGGGTTAGGGTTAGGGTTAGGGTAGGATTAGGGGTAGGGTTTGGGTTAGAGTTACGGTTAGGATTAGGGTTAGAGTGAGGGTTAGGGGTAGGGGTAGGGTTAGGGTTAGGGCTAGCGTTAGGGGTAGGGTTAGGTGTAGTGTTAGGGTTAGGGTTAGAGTTAGGGTTAGGGGTAGGGGTAGGTTTTGGGTTAGAGTTAAAGGTAGGGTTAGGGTTAATGGTAGGGGAAGGGGTAGGGATAGGGGTAGGGTTAGTATTAGGGTTAGGGGTAGGGGTAGGGTTAGGGTTAGAATTAGGGTTAGGGGTTGGTGTAGGGTTAGTATTAGGGGTAGGGTTATGGTTAGGGTTAGTGGTAGGGGTAGGGTTAGGGTTAGGGGTAGGTGTAGGGGTAGGAGTAGGTGTAGGTTTAGGATTAGGTTTAGGGTTAGAGTTAGTGGTAGGGGTAGGGTTGAGGTTAGTGTTAGAGTTAGGGGTAGGTGTAGGGGTAGGGTTGGTGTTAGGGTCAGGGTTAGGGTTAGGGGTAGGGTTAGGGTTATGGATAGGGTTAGGGTTAGGGTTAGGGGTAGGGTTAGAGTTAGGGCTAAGTTGAGGGTTTGTGGTAGGGGTAGGGTTAGGTTTAGGGTTAGGGTTAGGGGTATAGGTAGGGTAGGGGTAGGGTTAGGGATAGGGGGAGTGTTAGGTTAGGGTTAGGGTTAGGGTTGGGATTGGGGTTAGGGGTAGGGGTAGGGTTAGGTTTAGGGTTTGGGTTAGGGATTGGTCTAGGGTTAGGGTTAGGGTTAGGGCTAGCGTTATGGTTAGGGTTACGGCTAGGGCTAGGGTTAGGCTTCGGGTTAGGTTTAGGGTTAGGGCTAGGGCTAGGGTTAGGGTAAGGGGTAGGGGTAGGGGTAGGGTTAGACGTAGGGGTAGGGGTAGTGTTAGGGTTAGGATTAGAGTTAGGGTTAAGTTTAGGGTTAGTGTTAGGTTTAGGGTTAGGGGTACGGTTAGGGTTAGGGTTAGGGTTAGGTTTAGGGGTAGAGGTAGGGTAGGGTTAGGGGTAGGGGTAGGGTTAGGGGTAGGGGTAGTGTTAGGGTTAGGGTTAGGGTTAGCGTTGGGGTTAGGATTAGGGCTAGGGTTATAGTTAGGGTTAGGGTTAGGGTTAGGATTAGGGCTAAGGCTAGGGTTACGGTTAGGGATAGGTCTAGGGTAAGGTTTAGGGTTAGGGTTAGGGCTAGGGCTAGGGTTTGGTTTAGGGTTAGGTTTAGGCCTAGGGCTAGGGTTAGGGTTAGGGTTAGGGTTAGGGCTAGGGGTAGGGTTATAGTTAGGTTTAGGGGTAGAGGTAGGGTAGGGTTAGGGTTAGGGGTAGGGGTAGGGGTAGGGTAGGGGTAGGCTTAGGGTTAGGGTTAGGTTTAGGGTTGGGGTTAAGGCTAGGGCTAGGGTTATGGTTATGTTTAGGGTTAGGGTTAAGGATAGGTCTAAGGCTAGGGAAAGGGGTAGGTTTAGGGCTAGTGTTAGGTTTATTGTTAGGGCAAGGGCTAGGGTTAGGGTTAGGGTTAGGGTTACGGTTACGGATAGAAGTAGGGTTAGGGTTAGGGTTAGGTTTAGGGTTAGGGTTAGGGGTAGAGTTAGGGTTAGGGTTAGGGTTACAGTTAGGTGTAGGTTTGGGGTTAGGGTTAGATTTAGTGGTAGAGTTAGGGTTAGGGTTAGGGTGAGGGGTAGGGTTAGGGTTAGGTTTAGGTTTAGGGTTAGGGATAGCGTTAGGTGTAGGGTGAGGGTTAGGGTTAGGGTTATGTTTTGGGATATGGTTAGGCTTAGGGTTAGGGTTAGGGTAGGGTTAAGGTTAAGGTTAGGGTTAGGCTTAAGGTTAGGTTTAGTGTAGCGTTAGTGTTAAGGTTAGGGCTAGGGGTAGCTTTAGGGGTAGGGTTGGGTTAGGGTTAGGGGTACGATTAGGGGTAGGGTTAGGGTTAAGGTTACGGTTAGGATTAGGTTAGAGTTAGGGTTAGTGGTAGGGTTACGTTTAGGGGTAGGGGTAGGGTTAGAGTTAGGGGTAGCGTTAAGGTTAGGGTTAGGTGTAGGGTTAGGGTTATGGATAGGGGTAGGGTTATTGTTAGTTTTAGGGTGAGGGTTAGGTTTAGGGTTAGTGGTAGGGGTAGGGTAGGGGTACGGTTAGGGTTAGGGGTAGGGGTAGGGTTAGGGTTAGGGTTAGGGTTAGGGTTGGAGTTGGGGTTAGGTTAGGGGTAGGGTTACGGTTAGGGTTAGGGTTAAGGCTAGGGCTAAGGTTAGGGTTAGGTTTAGGGCTAGGGTTAGGCATAGGGTTAGGGCTAGTGCTAGGGTTAAGGTTAGGGTTAGGGTTAGGGCTAGGGCTAGGGCCAGGGTTAGGTTTAGGTTTGGGGGTAGGGGTATAGTTAGGGGTACCGTTAGGGTTATGGGTAGGGGTATGGGTGGGGTTAGGGTTAGGGTTAGGGTTATGGTTAGGATTAGGGTTAGTGTTAGGGTAAGGGTAGGGGTAGGGTTAAATTTAGGGGCAGGGTTAGGGTTAGGTTTAGGGGTAGGGTTAGGGGTAGGGTGAGGTTTAGGGTTAGGGTTAGGGTTAGGGGTAGAGATAGGGTAGTGTTAGGGTTAGGGTTAGGGGTAGGGGTAGAGGTAGGGGTAGGGGTAGGGTTAGGGTTAGGGTGAGGGTTGGGGTTAGGTTTAGGGCTAGGGTTAGGGTTAGGGTTAGGCTAAGTGTAGGGATAGGGTTAGGGTTAGGGCTACGGTTAGGTTTATGGTTAGGGCTAGGTTTAGGTTAGGGTTAGGGTTAGGGTTAGGGTTAGTGTAAGGGTAAGGGTTAGGGTTAGGGTAAGGACTAGGTTAAGGTTAGGGTTAGAGTTAGAGTTAGGGTTAGGGTTAGGTTAAGGGTAAGGTTTAGGGTTATGATTAGGCTTAGGGTTAGGGTAAGGGTTAGGGTTAGGGGTTAGGGTTAGGTTTAGGGTAAGGGTTAGGGTTAGTGTTAGTGTTAGGGTTAGGGTAAGGGTTAGGGTTATGGTTTGGGTGAGGGTAAGGTTTAGGGTTAGGGTTAGGTTTAGGTTAAGGGTAAGTGTTAGGGTTAGGGTTAGGGTTAGGGTAAGGGTAAGGGTTAGGGTTAGGTTTAGGGTTAGGGGTTAGGGTTAGGGTTAGGTTGAGGGTTAGGGTTAGGGTAAGGGTAAGTGTTAGGGTTAGGGTTCGGGTTAGATTTAGGGTGATGGTTAGGGTAAGGGTAAGTGTTAGGGTTCAGTTTAGGATTAGGTTTAGGGATAGGTTTAGGGTTAGGGTAAGGGTAAGGGTTAGGGTTAGTCTTAGGGTTAGGATTAGGGTAAGGGTTAGGGGTAGGGATAAGGTAGGGGTTAGGATAAGGTTTAGGGTTAGTGTAAGGGTAAGGGTTAGCGTTAGGGTTAGGGTTAAGGTTAGGTTTAGGGTTAGGGTTAGAGTTAGGTTTAGGGTTAGGGTTAGAGTAAGGGTAAGGTTTGGGGTTAGGGTTATGGTTAGGGTTAAGGTTAGGTTTTGGTTTGGGGTTAGGGTTAGGGTAAGTTTAGGGTTAGGGTTAGGGTAAGGGTTAGGGTTAGGGTTAGGGTTAGAGTTTGGTTTAGGGTTAGGATAAGGGTAAAGCTTAGGTATAGGGTTTTGGTTAGGGTTAGGTTAATAGTTAGGGTTAGGGGTTAGGGGGAGTGTTAGGGTTAGGGTAATGGTTAGGTTTAGGGTTAGGGTAAGGATTAGGGTTAGGGTTAGGTTTAGGGTAAGTGTAAGTGTTAGGGTTAGGGTTAAAGTTAGCCTTAGTGTTATGGTTCGGGTTAGGGTTAGGGTTAGAGTAAGTTTTAGGGTTGGGGTTAGGGTAATGTTTAGGGTTAGGGTTAGAGTTAGGGTTAGGGTTAGGGTAAGGATAAGGGTTAGGGTTACGATTAGGGTTAGGTTTAGGGTAAGGGTTAGGGTTAGGGGTTAGGGTTAGTGTTAATGTTAGGTTAATGGTTAGGGTTAAGGTTAGGCTTAGGGTTAGGATAAGGGTTAGAGTTAGGGTTTGGTTAAGGTTAAGTGTTATGGTTAGGGTTAGGGTTAGTGTAAGGGTTAGGGTTGGGTTAGGGTTAGGTTTAGGGTAGGGGTTAAGATTAGGGTTAGGTTTAGGGTAAGGATAAGGGTTAGGGTTACGGTTAGGGTTAAGGTAAGTGTTAGGATTAGGGTTAGGGCTAGGGTTAGTGTAAGGGTTAGGGTTAAGGTTAGGGTTAGGGTAAGGGTTAGAATTAGGTTTAGGGGTAGGGTTAGGGTTATGGTAAGGGTTAGGGTTAGGGTTACGGTAAGGGTTAGGGTTAGGGTTAGGGTAGGGGTTAGATTAAGGTTAAGTGTTAGGGTTAGGGTTAGGGTTAGGGTTAGAGTTAGTGTTAGGTTCGGGTTAGGGGTTAGGGTTAGTGTTATTGTTACGTTAAGGGTTAGAGTTAGGATTAGGGTAAGGTTTAGGGTTAGGGTAAGGGTTAGGGTTAGGGTTAGGGTTAGGTGTTAGGGTTAAGGTTCGGGTTAGGTTTAGGTTTAGGGTTAGAGTTAGGTTAAGGGTAAGGGTTAGGATTAGGTTAGGGTTAGTGTTAGGGTTAGGGTTAGGGTAAGGGTAAGAGTTAGGGTTAGGGTTACGGTTAGGGTTAGGGTTAGGGTTAAGGTAAGCGTTAGAGGTAGGTGTAGGGTTAGGGTTAGGGTTAGAGTAAGGGTTAGAATTAGGTTTAGGGGTAGGGTTAGGGTTATGGTAAGGGTTAGGGTTAGGGTTAGGGTTAGGGCAAGGGTTTGGTTTAGGGTTAGGTTTAGGGTTAGGTTTAGGGTAAGGGTTAGGGTTAGGATTAAGGTTAGGGTTAGTTTTAGGTTTAGTGTTAGGGTTAGAGTTAGGGTTAGGGTTAGGGTTAGGGTTAGGGTTAGGGTAAGGGTTAGGGTTAGGGTTATGGTTAGGTTTAGGGTTACGGTTAGGGTAAGGGTTAGGGTTAGGGTTAGGCTTAGGGTTAGGTTTCGTGTTGTGGTTAAGGTTAGGGTTAGGGTAAGGTTTAGGATTAGGTTTAGGGTAAGGGTAAGGTTTAGGGGTAGCATTAGGGTTAGGGTTAGGGTTAGGTTAAGGGTAAGGGGTATGGTTAGGTTTAGGTTTAGGTTTAGAGTTAGGGTAGTGGTAAGGGTTAGGTTTAGGGTTAGGTAAGGGTTAGGGTTAGGTTTAGGGTTAGGATAAGGACAAGGGTTATGGTTAGGGTTAGGGTTAGGGTTAGGATTGGGGGTTAGGGTTATGATTAGGTTAAGGGTAAGGGGTTAGGGTTACTGTTAGGGTTATGTTAAGGGTTAGAGTTAGGGTTAGGGTTAGGGTAAGGGTTAGGGTTAGAGTTAGGGTTAGGGTAAGTGTTAGAGTAAGGGTAAGTGTTAGGGTTAGGGTTACGTTTAGGATAAGGGTAAGTGTTAGATTTAGGGTTAGGTTTAGGGTTAGAGTTAGGGTTAGGGTTAGCGTAAGGGTTAGGGTTAGGGTTAGGGTTAAGTAAGGGGTTAGGGTAAAGGTAAGTGTTAGGGTTAAGGTTAGGGTTAGGGTAAGTGTTAGTGTAAGGGTTAGGTTTAGGGTTAGGTTTAGGGTTGGGGTTAAGGTTAGGGTTAGGGTTAGGGTTAGGGTTAGGGTAAGGGTAAGGTTTAGGGTTAAGGTTAGGGTAAGTGTTATGGTTAGGGTTAGGGTTAGTGTTTGGGTAAGGGTAAATGTTAGGGTTAGGGTTAGGGTTATGTTTAGGGGTTAGGGTTAGGGATACGATTAGGTTTAGGTTTATATTTAGGGTTAGGGTTAGGGTTAGGTTTAGTGTTAGGGTTAGGGTAAAGTTAAGGGTTAGGGTTAGGGTTAACGTTGCGGTTAGGTTTAGGGTTAGGTTTAGGGTAAGTTTTAGGGTTAGAGTTAGGGTTAGGGTTATGATAAGATTAAGGGTTAGGGTTAGTGTTAGGGTTAGGGTTAAGGTAAGGTTTAGGGTTAGGTTTAGGGTTAGGGTTAGGGTTAGGGTAAGGGTAATTGTTAGGGTTAGGGTTAGGTTTAGGTATAGGGTTAGGGTTAGGGTAAGGGGAAGGGTTATTGTTAGTGTTAGGGTTAGTTAAAGGTTAAGGGTTTAGTTAGGGTTAGGGTTAGGGTAAGTATTAGGGTAAGGGTTAGGTTTAGGGTAAGGGGTAGGGTTAGGGTTAGGGTTAACATTAGGGTTAGGGTTAGGGTTAGGGTAAGGGTAAGGGTTAGGATTAGGTTTAGGGTTGTGGTAAGGTTAAGGGTTAGGATTAGGGTTAGGGTTAGTTTTAGGGTTAGGTGTAGTGTAAGGATAAGGGTTAGATTTCTGGTTAGGGTTCGATTTAGGTTTAGGGTTAGGGTTAGGGTTAGGCTAAGGGTAAGGGTTTGGGTTAGGGTTAGGGTTAGGTTTAGGGTTAGGGTTAGGATTAGGGTTAGGGTAAGGGTAAGGGCTAGTGTTAGGATTAGGGTTAGGGTTAGCTTAATGGTTAGGGTTAGGGTTAGGGTTAGATTTAGGGTTAGGTTTAGGGTAAGGGCAAGGGTTAGGTTTAGGTTTAGGGTTAGGGTTAGGGTTAGGGTTAGGATTACTGTTATGGTAAGGGTAAGGGCTAGGGTTAGGATTAGGGTTAGGTTTAGGTTAATGGTTAGGGTTATGGTTAGGGTTAGATTTAGGGTTAGGGTTAGGGTAAGGGCAAGGGTTAGGTTTAGGTTTAGGGTTAGGGTTAGGGTAAGGATAAGGGTTAGTGTTCGGGTTAGGGTTAGGGTAAGGACTGGTTTAGGGTTAGGGTTAGGGTTAGGGTAAGGGTTAAGGTTAGGTGTTAGGGTTAGGTTTAGGGTAAGGGTTAGGGTTAGTGTTAGGGTTAGGGTTAGGTTTAGGGTAAGGGTTAGGGTTAGGGTTTGGGTTAGGGAAGGGTTAGGGTTAGAGTTAGGTTTAGGTTTAGGGTAAGTGTTAGGGTGAGGGTTAGGTTTAGGGTAAGGGTAAGGGTAAGGGTTAGGGTTAGGGTTAGGGTTAGGGTTAGGGGTGAGGGTTAGGGTTAGGGTTAGGGTTAGTGTAAGGGTTAGGGTTAGGTTAGGGTTAGGTTTAGGGTTGGGGTTAAGATTAGGGTTAGGTTTAGGGTAAGGGTAAGGGTTAGGGTTAGGGTTAGGGTTAGGGTTAGTGTTAGGTTAAGGGTTAGGGTTAGGGTTAGGGTTAGGGTAAGGGTTAGAAGTAGGTTTAGGGGTAGGGTTAGTGTTATGGTAAGGGTTAGGGTTAGGGTTACAGTAAGGGTTAGGGTTAGGGTTAGTGTAGGGGTTAGATTAAAGTTAAGTGTTAGGGTTAGGGTTAGGGTTAGAGTTAGTGTTAGGGTTCAGGTTAGGGGTTAGGGTTAGTGTTAGTGTTAGATTAAGGGTTAGAGTTAGGGTTAGGGTTAGGGTAAGGTTTAGGGTTAGGGTTACGGTTAGGGTAGCGGTTAGGGTAAGGGTAAGTGTTGGGTTTAGGGTTAGGGTTAGGGTAAGTGTTAGGGTAAGGGTTAGGTTTAGGGTTAGGTTTAGGGTTGGGGTTAAGGTTAGGGTTAGGGTTAGGGTAAGGGTAAGGGTTAGGGTTAGGGTTAATGTTAGGGTAAGTGTTAGGGTTATGGTTAGGGTTAGTGTTTGGGTAAGGGTAAATGTTAGGGTTAGGGTTAGGGTTAGGGTAAGGATAAGGGTTAGAGTTCGGGTTAGGGTTAGGTTTAGGGTTAGGGTAAGGGTTAGGGTTAGGGTTAGGTTTAGGTGTTAGGGTTAAGGTTCGGGTTAGGTTTTGGTTTAGGTTTAGGGTTAGGGTTAGGTTAAGGGTAAGAGTTAGGGTTAGGGTTAGGGTTAGTGTTAGGGTTAGGTTTAGGGTTAGGGTTAGGGTAAGGATAAGAGTTAGGGTTAGGGTTACGGTTAGGGTTAGAGTTAGGGTTAAGGTAAGGGTTAGAGTTAGGTGTAGGGTTAGGGTTAGGTTTAGAGTAAGGGTTAGAATTAGGTTTAGGGGTAGGGTTAGGGTTATGGTAAGGGTTAGGGTTAGGGTTAGGGTTAGGGTAAGCGTTTGGTTTAGGGTTAGGTTTAGGGTTAGGTTTAGGGTAAGGCTTAGGGTTAGGATTAAGGTTAGGGTTAGTTTTAGGTTTAGGGTTAGGGTTAGAGTTAGGGTGAGGGTTAGGGTTAGGGTTAGGATAAGGATAAGGGTTAGGGATAGGGTTAGGGTTAGGATTGGGGGTTAGGGTTATGATTAGGTTAAGGGTTAGGGGTTAGGGTTACTGTTAGGGTTATGTTAAGGGTTAGAGTTAGGGTAAGGGTTAGGGTTAGGTTTAGGGTAGGTGTTAGAGTAAGGGGAAGTGTTAGGGTTAGGGTTACGGTTAGGATAAGGGTAAGTGTTAGAATAAGGGTTAGGGTTAGGGTTAGAGGTTAGGGTTAGGGTTAGGGTTAGGGGTTAGGGTTAATGTTAGGGTTAGGGTGTGGGTTAGGGTTAGGGGTTAGGGGTTAGGGTTAGGGTAAGGGTTAGGGTTAGGGTTACGGAATGGGTTAGGGTAAGGTTAAGTGTTAGGTTTAGGGTTAGTGTTAGGATAAGGGTAAGAGTTAGGGTTAGGGTTAGGGTTAGGGTTAGAGTTAGTGTTAGGGTTAGGGTTAGGGGTTATGGTTAGTGTTAGGGTTAGGTTAAGGGTTAGAGTTAGGGTTAGGGTTAGGGTAAGGGTTAGGGTTCGGGTTAGGGTTAGGTAAGGGGTTAGGGTAAATGTAAGTGTTAGGGTTAGGGTTAGGGTTAGGGTAAGTGTTAGGGTAAGGGTTAGGTTTAGGGTTAGGTTTTGGGTTGGGGTTAAGGTTAGGGTTAGGGTTAGGGTTAGGGTTAGGGTAAGGGTAAGGGTTAGGGTTAGGGTTAGTGTTTGGGTAAGGGTAAATGTTAGGGTTAGGATTAGGGTTAGGTTTAGGGGTTAGGGTTAGGGATACGATTAGGTTTAGGTTTATGTTTAGGGTTAGGGTTAGGGTTAGGTTTAGTGTTAGGGTTAGGGTAAAGTTAAGGGTTAGGGTTAGGGTTAACGTTGAGGTTAGGTTTAGGGTTAGGTTTAGGGTAAGTTTTAGGGTTAGAGTTAGGGTTAGGGTTATGATAAGATTAAGGGTTAGGGTTAGTGTTAGGGTTAGGGTTAAGGTAAGGTTTAGGGTTAGGGGTTAGGGTTAGTGTTAGGGTTAGGTTAAGGGTTAGGGTTAGGATAAGAGTTAGGGTTAGGGTTAGGGTAAGGGTAATTGTTAGGGTTAGGGTTAGGTTTAGGTATAGGGTTAGGGTTAGGGTAAGGGGAAGGGTTATTGTTAGTGTTAGGGTTAGTTAAAGGTTAAGGGTTTAGTTAGGGTTAGGGTTAGGGTAAGGATTAGGGTAAGGGTTAGGTTTAGGGTAAGGGGTAGGGTTAGGGTTAGGGTTAACATTAGGGTTAGGGTTAGGGTTAGGATAAGGATAAGGGTTAGGGTTAGGGTTAGGGATAGGGTGGGGGTTACGGTTAGTGTTATGTTTAGGCTTAGGGTTAGGGTAAGGATAAGAGTTAGGGTAAGGGTAAGGGTTAGGGTTAGGTTTAGGGTTGTGGTAAGGTTAAGGTTTAGGATTAGGGTTAGGGTTAGTTTTAGGGTTAGGTGTAGTGTAAGGATAAGGGTTAGATTTCTGGTTAGGGTTCGATTTAGGTTTAGGGTTAGGGTTAGGGTTAGGCTAAGGTTAAGGGTTTGGGTTAGGGTTAGGGTTAGGTTTAGGGTTAGGGTTAGGATTAGGGTTAGGGTAAGGGTAAGGGCTAGTAGGATTAGGGTTAGGGTTAGGTTAATGGTTAGGGTTAGGGTTAGGGTTAGATTTAGGGTTAGGGTTAGGGTAAGGGCAAGGTTTAGGGTTCGGGTTAAAGTTAGGGTTAGGGAAAGGGTAAGGGTTAGGGTTAGGGGTAGGGTTAGGTTTAAGGTTAGGGTTAGGGTAAGGGTAAGGGTTAGGTTTAGGGTTAGGTTTAGGGTTAGGGTAAGGGTTAGGGTTAGGTTTAGGTTTAGGGTTAAGGTAAGGGTAAGGTTTGGGGTTAGGGTTATGGTTAAGGTTAAGTTTAGGTTTAGGTTTGTGGTCAGAGTTAGGGTGAGTTTAGGATTAGGGTTAGGGTAATGGTTAGGGTTAGGGTTAGGGTTAAGGTTAGGGTTAGAGTTAGGTTTAGGGTTAGGGTTAAGGTCAGGGTTAGGTTTGGGTTAGGGTTATGGTTATGGTTAAGGTTAGGTTTAGGTTTCGGGTTAGGGTTAGGGTAGGTTTAGGATTAGGGTTAGGGTAAGCGTTAGGGTTAGGGTTAGGGTAAGAGTTAGGTTTAGGGTTAGGGTAAGGGTAAAGGTTAGGGTTAGGTTAGAGTTAGGTTAATGGTTAGGGTTAGGGTTAGGGGTAGGGTAATGGTTAGGTTTAGGGTTAGTTTTAGGGTTATGGTAAGGGTTGGTTAGGGTAAGGGTTAGGGTTAGGGTTAGGTTTAGGGTAAGTGTAAGTGTTAGGGTTAGGCTTAGGGTTAGTGTTAGGGTTAGGGTGAGGGGTAGGGTTAGAGTAAGGGTTAGGGTTAGGGTTAGGGTTAGGGTTAGGGTTTGGGCTAGGGTTAAGGTTAGGGTTATGATAAGGGCTAGTGTTAGGATTAGGGTTAGGGTAAGGATTAGGGTTAGGGTTATTGTTAGGGTTAGGGTAAGGATTAGGGATAGGGTTAGGGTGAAATTTAGGGTTAGGGTTAGGGTTAGGGTTAGGGTAAGGATAAGGGTTAGGGTTACTATTAGGGTTAGGTTTAGGGTAAGGGTTAGGGTTAGGGGTTAGGGTTAGTGTTAGGGTTAGGTTAAGGGTTAGGGTTAGTGTTAGGGTAAGGTTAAGTGTTATGTTTAGGGTTAGGGTTAGGGTAAGGGTTAGGGTTGGGTTAGGGTTAGGGTTAAGGTTAGGGTTAGGTGTTAGGGTTAAGGTTAGGGTAAGGTTTAGGGTTAGGATTAGGTTTAGGGTAAGGGTAAGGGTTAGAGTTAGGGTTAGGGTTAGTGTTAGGGTTAGGTTTAGGGTTAGGTTTAGGGTAAGGATAAAAGTTAGGGTTAGGGTTACGGTTAGAGTTAGGGTTAGGGTTAGGGTAAGGGTTAGAGTTAGGTTTAGGGTAAGGGTAAGTCTTAGAGTTAGGGTTAGTGTTAGGGTTAGGGTAAGTGTTAGGTTAGGGTTAGAATTAGGTTTAGGGGTAGGGTTAGGGTTATGGTAAGGGTTAGGGTTAGGGTTAGGGTTAGGGTAACGGTTAGGTTTAGGGTTAGATTTAGGGTTAGGGTTAGGGTAAGGGTTAGGTTTAGGATTTAGGTTAGGGTTAGTTTTCGGTTTAGGGTTAGGGTTAGAGTTAAGGTAAGGTAAGGGTTAGGGTTAGGATTGGTGTTAGGTTTAGGGTAAGGGTTATGGTTAGGGTTACAGTTAGGTTTAGGGTTACAGTTAGGGTAAGTGTAATGGTTAGGGTTAGGCTTAGCGTTGGGTTTAGTGTTGTGGTTAAGGTTAGGTTTAGGGTAAGGTTAGGCTTAGGTTTAGGGTAAGGGTAAGGTTTAGGGGTAGCGTTAGAGTTAGGGTTAGGGTTAGGGTAAGGGTAAGGGTAAGGGTTATGGTTAGGTTTATGTTTAGGTTTAGGGTTAGGGTAATGGTAAGGGTTATGGTTATGGTTAGTGTTAGGTTAAGGGTTAGGTTTAGGGTTAGGGTTAGGGTTAGGATAAGGGTATGGGTTAGGGTTAGGGTTAGGTTTGGGGGTTAGGGTTAGGGTTAGGTTTAGGTATTAGGGTTACTGTTAGGGTTATGTTAAGGGTTAGAGTTAGGGTTATGGTTAGGGGAAGGGTTAGGGTTAGGGTTAGGGTTAGGGTAGGGTTTAGGGTTAGGATTAGTGTTAGGGTTAGGTTAAGGGTTAGGGTTAGGGTTAGGGTTAGGGTTAGGATAAGGGTTAGGGTTAGGGTTAGGGTAAGGTTAAGTGTTATTGTTAGTGTTAGAGTAAGGGTTAGGGTTGGGTTAGGGTTAGGTTTAGGGTTGGGGTTAAGATTAGGGTTAGGTTTAGGGTAAGGGTAAGGGTTAGGGTTATGGTTATTCTTAGGGTAAGTGTTAGGGTTAGGGTTAGCGCTAGGGTTAGGGTTAGGGTTAGGGTTAGTGTTAGGTGTTAGGGTTAAGGTTAGGGTTAGGTGTTAGGGTTAAGGTTAGGGTTAGGTTTAGGTTTAGGATTAGGTTTAGGGTAAAGGTAAGGGTTAGAGATAGGGATAGGGTTAGTGTTAAGTTTATGTTTAGGGTTAGGTTTAGGGTAAGGATAAAAGTTAGGGTTAGGGTTACGGTTAGGGTTAGCGTTAGGGTTAGGGTAAGGGTTAGAGTTAGGTTAGGGTAAGGATAAGTCTTAGAGTTAGGGTTAGGGTTAGGGTTAGGGTTAGGGTAAGCGTTAGGTTTAGGGTTAGGATTAGGATGAGGGTTAGAATTAGGTTTAGGGGTTGGGTTAGGGTTATGGTAAGGGTTAGGGTTGGGGTTAGGGTTAGGGTTAGGGTTAGGGTAAGGGTTAGGTTTAGGGTTAGGGTTAGGGTTAGGGTTAGGGTAAGTGTTAGGGTTAGGATTTAGGTTAGGGTTATGGTTAGATTTAGGGTTAGGGTTAGACTTAGGGTAAGGGTAAGGGTTAGGGTTAGGATTGGGGTTAGGGTTAGGGTAAGGGTTAGGGTTAGGGTTACGGTTAGGTTTAGGGTTACAGTTAGGGTAAGGGTAAGGGTTAGGGCTAGGCTTAGCGTTAGGTTCAGTGTTGTGGTTAAGGTTAGGGTTAGGGTAAGGTTAGGCTTAGGTTTAGGGTAAGAGTAAGGTTTAGGGGTAGCGTTAGGGTTAGGGTTAGTGTTAGGGTTTGGTTTAGGGTTAGGTTTAGGGTTAGGGTTAGGGTTAGGTTTAGGGTAAGTTTTAGGGTTAGGGTTAGTGTTAGGGTAAGGGTAAGGGTTAGGGTTAGGTTTTAGGGTTAGGGGTTAGGGTTAGGGTTAGGGTTAGGTTGAGGCTTAGGGTTAGGGTAAGGGTAAGAGTTGGGGTTAGGGTTAGGGTTAGAGTTGGCGTTAGAGTTAGGGTAAGGGTAAGAGTTAGGTTTAGGGATAGGGTTAGGTTTCGGGTTAGGTTTAGGGTTAGGGTTAGGGTAAGGGTAAGGTTTAGGGTTAGGGTTAGGGTTAAGGTTAGGGTTAGGGTTAGGGTTAAGGTTAGGGTTAGGAAGGTAGGCTTACGGTTAGGGTTAGGGTAAAGGTAAGGTTTACGGTTAAAGTTAGTGTTAGGGTTAAGGTAAGGGTAAGGGTTATGGTTAGGTTTAGGGTTAGGGTTAGGGTAAGGTTAAGGGTTAGATTTAGGGTTAGGGTTTGGTTTCGGTTTAGGGTAAGGGTAAGGGTTAGTGTTAGGGTTAGGGTTAGGGTAAGTGCTAGGGTTAGGGTTAGGGTTAGGGTTAGGTTAAGGGTTAGCGTTACGGTTAGGGTTAGGGTGAGATTAGGTTTAGGGTTAGGGTTAGGGTTAGGGTTAGGGTTAGGGTTAGGGTAAGGACAAGGGTTAGGGATAAGGTTACAGTTAGGGTTAGGTTTAGGGTTAGGGTTAGGGTTAGGGTTAGGGTAATGGAAAGGGTTAGGGTTAGGGTTAGGTTTAGGGTTAGGTTTGGGGTTTGGGTTAAGTTTAGGGTTAGGGTTAGGGTAACGGTAAGGGTTAGTGTAAGTGTTAGTGTTAGGGTTAGGGTTAGGGTAAGGGTTAGGGTTAGGGTTAGTGTAAGGGTAAGGGTTAGGATTAGGGTTAGGGTTAGGGTTAGGTTTAGGGTTAGGGTTAGGGTAAGGGTAAGGGTTAGTGTTAGGGTTAGGGTAAGAGTATGTGTTTGCGTTAGGGTTTGGGTTAGGATTAGGGTTAGCCTTAGGGTAAGGGGTTTATTGTTAGGGTTAAGCTTAGGGTAAGGGTTAGGGTAGGGTTAGGTTTAGGTTTAGTGTAAGGGTTAGGGTTAGGTTTAGGGTAAGGGTAAGTTTTACGGTTAGGTTTAGGGTTAGGGTTAGGGTTAGGTTTAGGGTTGGGTTAAGGTTAGGGTTAGGTTTAGGGTAAGGGTATGTGTTAGGGTTAGGGTTAGGGTTAAGATTAGGGTTAGGGTTAGTATTAGGGTTATGGTAAGGGTTATGTTTAGGGTTAGGGTAAGGGTGAGGTTTAGGGTTAGGGTTAGGGTTAGAGTTAGGTTTAGGTTTAGGGTAAGGGTAAGGGTTAGGATTAGGGTTAGGGTTAGGGTTAGGTTAAGGGTTCGGGTTAGGGTTTAGTGTTAGAGTTATAGTTAGGGTAAGGGTTAGGGTTAATGGTAGGGTTAGGGTTATGTTAATGGTTAGGGTTATGGTTATGTTTAGGGTTAGTTTTTGGGTAAGGGTAAGGGTTAGGTTTAGGGTTAGGGATAGGTTTAGTGTTAGTGTTAGTGTTAGTGTTAGGGTTAGGGTTAGGGCAAGGGTATGTGTTAGGGTTTGGGTTAGGGTTAAGATTAGGGTTAGGTTAGAGTTAGGGGTATGGTAAGGGTTAGGGGTAGGGTTAGGCTACGGGTGATGGTTACGTTTAGGGTTAGGGATAGAGTTAGGTTCAGGGTTAGGGTAAGGGTAAGGGTTAGGATTAAGGTTAGGGTTAGGGTTAGGTTAAGGGTTCGGGTTAGGGTTAGGGTTAGAGTTATGGTTAGGGTAAAGGTAAAGGTTAGGGTTAGGATTATTGTTATGGTTATGTTTAGGGTTAGTTTTTGGGTAAGGTTTAGGGTTAGGGTTACGGTTAGGTTTAGGGTTAGGTTTAGGGTTACGGGTAGGGTTCGGGTTAGGGTTAGGGTTAGAGTATGTGTTAGGGTTAGGGTTAGCGTTAGGGTAAGGGATGGGGTTAGGGTTAAGGTAAAGGTAAGGGATAGCGTTAGGGTTAGGGTTAGGTTTAGGGTAAGGGTTAGGGTTAGGGTTAGGATAAGGGTAAGTTTGAGGGTTAGGGTTAGGGTCAGTGTTAGGGTAAGGTTAATGGTTATGGTTATGGTTAGGGTTAGGGTTAGGATAAGGGTTAGGGTTAGGGTTAGGGTTAGGTTAAGGGTTAGGCTTAGGGTTAGGGTTAGGGTTAGGATAAGTGTTAGGCTTATGGTTAGGGTTAGGGTTAGGGTTAGGGTAAGTGTTACTGTTAGGGTTAGGGTTAGGGTAAGGGTAAGGGTTAGAGTCAAGGTCAGGGAAAGGGTTAGGGTTAGGGTTAGGTTTATGGTTAGGGTTAGGATAAGGGTAAGTTTTAGGGTTAGGGATAGGGTCAGTGTTAGGGTAAGGTTAATGGTTATGGTTATGGTTAGGGTTAGGTTTAGGATAAGGGTTAGGGTTAGGGTTAGGGTTAGTTTAAGGGTTAGGCTTAGGGTTAGGGTTAGGGTTAGGATAAGTGTTAGGCTTATGGTTAGGTTTAGGGTTAGGGTTAGGGTAAGTGTTACTGTTAGGGTTAGGGTTAGGGTAAGGGTAAGGGTTAGGGTCAAGGTCAGGGAAAGGTTAGGGTTAGGGTTAGGTTTAGGGTTGCGGATAAGGTTAGGTTTAGGGTTAGTGTAAGGGGAAGGGTTATGGTTAGGTTTAGGGTTAGGGTAAGTGTAAGAGTTAGGGTTTGGGTGAGGGTTAGGTTAAGGGTTAGGGTTTGGGTTAGGGTTAGGTGTTAGGGATAGGGTTGGGGTTAGGGTTAGGTTTAGGGTAAGGGTAAGGTTTAGGGTTAGGGTTAGGGTTAGGTTAGGGTTAGGGTGACTGTAGGGTAAGGTTTAGGGTTAGGGATAGGGTTAAGGTTAGGGGTTAGGATAAAGTTAAGTGTTAGGGTTAGGGTTAAGGTTGAGTTTTGGGTTACGGTTAGGTTTAGGGTGAGGTTAAGCGTTAGAGTTAGGGTTATCGTTAGGGTTAGAGTTAGGGTTAGGGTTAGGGTAAGTGTAAGGTTTAGGGTTAGGTTTAGGGTTAGGTGTTAGGGTTAGTGTTAGTGTTAGGTTAAGGGATAGGGTTAGTGTTAGGGTTAGGATAAGGGTTAGGGTTAGGGTAAGGGTAAGGTTTATTATTAGGGTTAGGGATTAGGGTAAGGTTAAGGGTTAGGGTTAGGGTTAAGTTTGAGGTTAGAGTTAGGGTTAGGTTTAGGGTAAGGTTTAGGGTTAGAGTTAGGTTATCGTTAGGGTTAGAGTTAGGGTTAGGTTTAGGGTAAGTGTAAGGTTTAGGGTTAGGTTTAGGGTTAGGGTTAAGGTATTGGTTAGGGTTAGGGGTTAGGGTTAGGTTTAGGGTAAGGGCTAGGGTTAGGATTAGGGTTAGGGTTATGGTAATGGTTAGGGTTAGGTTTAGGGTTAGGATTAGGGTTAGGTTTAGGGTTAGGGTTAGGGTAACAGTAAGTGTAAGGTTTAGGATTGGGGTTAGTGTTAGGTTTAGGGTTGGCGTTTAAGGTTAGGTTTATGGTTAGGGTAAGGGTAAGGGTTAGGGTTAGGGTTAGGGTTACGGTTACGGTTGGGATTAGGGTTAGGGTTAGGGTAAGGGTATTTGTTAGGGTTAGGCTTAGGGTTAGAGTTAGACTTAGTGTTAGGGTTAGCGTTATGGTAAGGGTAAGGGTTAGGTTTAGGGTTAGGGTTAAGGTTAGGGCAAAGTTTAGGGTTGGATTAGGGTTAGGTTTAGGGTAAGGGTTAGGGTTAGGTTTAGGTTTAGGGTAAGGTTTAGGGTTAGGGTTAAGGTTAGGGTTAGGGTAAGGGTAAGGGTTAGGGTTAGGGTTAGGGTTAGGGTTAGGGTAAGTGTAAGGGTTAGGTTAGGGTTAGAGTTACGGTAAGGGTTATGGTTAGGGTTAGGGTTAGGGTAGGGGTTAGGGTAAGGGTAAGGGTTAGGGTTAGGTTTAGTGTTAGGTTTAGGTTAGTGTTAGGGTAAGGGAAAGGGTTAGGGTTAGGTTTAGGGTTAAGGTTTGAGTTAGAATTAGGTTTAGGGTTAGGGTTAGGGTAAGGGTTAGGGTTAGGGTTAGAGTTAGGGTAAGCGTTAAGTTTAGGGTTTAGGTAAGATTTAGTGTAGGGTTAGGGTTAGGTTTAGGGTTAGGGTAAGGATAAGGGTTAGGGTTAAGTTTAGGATTAGGGTTAGGGTTGGGTTTAAGGTTAGGTTTAGGGTGAGGGCAAGGGTAAGGGTTAGGGTTAGGTTTAGGGTAGTGTTAGGGTAAGGTTAAGGTTTAGGGTTAGGGTTAGGGTTAGGGTAAGGGTAAGGGTTATGGTTAAGGGTAGGGTTAGGGTAAGGTTTAGGGTTAGGGTTACGTTTAGGGTTAGGTTTAGGTTTAGGGTTAGGGTTAGGGTAAGGGTAAGGCTTAGGGTTAGGGTTAGGTTTAGGGTTAGGATTAGGGTAAGGGTAAGGATTAGGGTTAGGCTTAGGCTTAGGCTTAGGGTTAGGGTAAGGGTAAGGTTTATGGTTAGGGTTAGGGTTAGGGTTAGGTTTAGGTTTAGGGTTAAGGTTAGGGTAAGGGTAAGGCTTAGGGTTAGGGTTAGGTTTAGGGTTAGGATTAGGGTAAGGGTAAGGGTTAGGTTTAGGGTAAAGGTAAGGTTTATGGTTAGGGTTAGGGTTAGGTTTAGGGTAAGGGTAAGGGTTAGGGTTAGGCTTAGGCTTAGGCTTAGGGTTAGGGTAAGGGTAATGTTAGGGTTAGGGTTAGGGTTAGGGTTAGGGTTAGGGTTAGCGTTAGGGTTAGGGTTAGGTTGAGATTAGGTTTAGGGTTAGGGTTAGGGTTAGGGTTAGGGTTAGGGTAAGGACAAGGTTTAGGGATAAGTTTACAGTTAGGGTTAGGTTTAGGGTTAGGGTTAGGGTTAGGTTTAGGGTAAGGGTAAGGGTTAGGGTTAGGCTTAGGCTTAGGCTTAGGGTTAGGGTAAGGGTAATGTTAGGGTTAGGGTTAGGGTTAGGGTTAGGGTTAGGGTTAGGGTTAGCGTTAGGGTTAGGGTTAGGTTGAGATTAGGTTTAGGGTTATGGTTAGGGTTAGGGTTAGGGTTAGGGTAAGGACAAGGTTTAGGGATAAGTTTACAGTTAGGGTTAGGTTTAGGGTTAGGGTTAGGGTTAGGGTAATGGAAAGGCTTAGGGTTAGGGTTAGGTTTAGGGTTAGGTTTGGGGTTTGGGTTAAGTTTAGGGTTAGGGTTAGGGTAACGGTAAGGGTTAGTGTAAGTGTTAGTGTTAGGGTTAGGGTTAGGGTTAGGATTAGGGTAAGGGTTAGGGTTAGGGTTAGTGTAAGGGTAAGGGTTAGGATTAGGGTTAGGGTTAGGGTTAGGTTTAGGGTTAGGGTTAGGGTAAGGGTAAGGGTTAGTGTTAGGGTTAGGGTAAGAGTATGTGTTTGCGTTAGGGTTTGGGTTAGGATTAGGGTTAGCGTTAGGGTAAGGGGTTTATTGTTAGGGTTAAGCTTAGGGTAAAGGTTAGGGTAGGGTTAGGTTTAGGTTTAGTGTAAGGGTTAGGGTTAGGTTTAGGGTAAGGGTAAGGTTTACGGTTAGGTTTAGGGTTAGGGTTAGGGTTAGGTTTAGGGTTGGGGTTAAGGTTAGTGTTAGGTTTAGGGTAAGGGTATGTGTTAGGGTTAGGGTTAGGGTTAAGATTAGGGTTAGGGTTAGTATTAGGGTTATGGTAAGGGTTATGTTTAGGGTTAGGGTAAGGGTGAGGGTTAGGGTTAGGGTTAGGGTTAGAGTTAGGTTTAGGTTTAGGGTAAGGGTAAGGGTTAGGATTAGGGTTAGGGTTAGAGTTAGGTTAAGGGTTCGGGTTAGGGTTTAGTGTTAGAGTTATAGTTAGGGTAAGGGTTAGAGTTAATGGTAGGGTTAGGGTTATGTTAATGGTTAGGGTTATGGTTATGTTTAGGGTTAGTTTTTGGGTAAGGGTAAGGGTTAGGTTTAGGGTTAGGGATAGGTTTAGTGTTAGTGTTAGTGTTAGGGTTAGGGTTAGGGTTAGGGCAAGGGTATGTGTTAGGGTTTGGGTTAGGGTTAAGATTAGGGTTAGGTTAGAGTTAGGGTTATGGTAAGGGTTAGGGGTAGGGTTAGGCTACGGGTGAGGGTTACGTTTAGGGTTAGGGATAGAGTTAGGTTCAGGGTTAGGGTAAGGGTAAGGGTTAGGATTAAGGTTAGGGTTGGGGTTAGGTTAAGGGTTCGGGTTAGGTTTAGGGTTAGAGTTATGGTTAGGGTAAAGTAAAGGTTAGGGTTAGGATTATTGTTATGGTTATGTTTAGGGTTAGTTTTTGGGTAAGGTTTAGGGTTAGGGTTACGGTTAGGTTTAGGGTTAGGTTTAGGGTTACGGGTAGGGTTCGGGTTAGGGTTAGGGTTAGAGTATGTGTTAGGGTTAGGGTTAGCGTTAGGGTAAGGGATGGGGTTAGGGTTAAGGTAAAGGTAAGGGTTAGCGTTAGGGTTAGGGTTAGGTTTAGGGTAAGGGTTAGGTTTAGGGTTAGGATAAGGGTAAGTTTTAGGGTTAGGGTTAGGGTCAGTGTTAGGGTAAGGTTAATGGTTATGGTTATGGTTAGGGTTAGGGTTAGGATAAGGGTTAGGGTTACGGTTAGGTTAAGGGTTAGGCTTAGGGTTAGGGTTAGGGTTAGGATAAGTGTTAGGCTTATGGTTAGGGTTAGGGTTAGGGTAAGTGTTACTGTTAGGGTTAGGGTTAGGGTATGGGTAAGGGTTAGGGTCAAGTTCAGGGAAAGGGTTAGGGTTAGGGTTAGGTTTAGGGTTGCGGATAAGGTTAGGTTTAGGGTTAGTGTAAGGGGAAGGGTTAGGGTTAGGTTTAGGGTTAGGGTAAGTGTAAGAGTTAGGGTTTGGGTGAGGGTTAGGTTAAGGGTTAGGGTTTGGGTTAGGGTTAGGTGTTAGGGATAGGGTTGGGGTTAGGGTTAGGTTTAGGGTAAGGGTAAGGTTTAGGGTTAGGGTTAGGATTAGGGTTAGGGTTAGGGTAATGGTTAGGGTTAGGGTTAGGGTTAGGATTAGGGTTAGGTTTAGGGTTAGGGTTAGGGTAACAGTAAGTGTAAGGGTTAGGATTGGGGTTAGTGTTAGGTTTAGGGTTGGCGTTTAAGGTTAGGTTTATGGTTAGGGTAAGGGTAAAGGTTAGGGTTAGGGTTAGGGTTAGGGTTACGGTTGGGGTTAGGGTTAGGGTTCGGGTAAGGGTATTTGTTAGGGTTAGGCTTAGGGTTAGAGTTAGACTTAGTGTTAGGGTTAGCGTTAGGGTAAGGGTAAGGTTTAGGTTTAGGGTTAGGGTTAAGGTTAGGGCAAAGTTTAGGGTTGGATTAGGGTTAGGTTAAGGGTAAGGGTTAGGGTTAGGTTTAGGTTTAGGGTAAGGTTTAGGGTTAGGGTTAAGGTTAGGGTTAGGGTAAGGGTAAGGGTTAGGGTTAGGGTTAGGGTTAGGGTTAGGGTAAGTGTAAGGGTTAGGTTAGGGTTAGAGTTACGGTAAGGGTTATGGTTAGGGTTAGGGTTAGGGTAGGGGTTAGGGTAAGGGTAAGGGTTAGGGTTAGGGTTAGTGTTAGGTTTAGGTTAGGGTTAGGGTAAGGGAAAGGGTTAGGGTTAGGTTTAGGGTTAAGGTTTGAGTTAGAGTTAGGTTTAGGGTTAGGGTTAGGGTAAGGGTTAGGGTTAGGGTTAGAGTTAGGGTAAGCGTTAAGGTTAGGGTTTAGGTAAGATTTAGTGTAGGGTTAGGGTTAGGTTTAGGGTTAGGGTAAGGATAAGGGTTAGGGTTAAGTTTAGGATTAGGGTTAGGGTTGGGTTTAAGGTTAGGTTTAGGGTGAGGGCAAGGGTAAGGGTTAGGGTTAGGTTTAGGGTAGGGTTAGGGTAAGGGTAAGGTTTAGGGTTAGGGTTAGGGTTAGGGTTAGGGTAAGGGAAAGGGTTATGGTTAAGGGTAGGGTTAGGGTAAGGTTTAGGGTTAGGGTTACGTTTAGGGTTAGGTTTAGGTTTAGGGTTAGGGTTAGGGTAAGGGTAAGGCTTAGGGTTAGGGTTAGGTTTAGGGTTAGGATTAGGGTAAGGGTAAGGATTAGGGTTAGGCTTAGGCTTAGGCTTAGGGTTAGGGTAAGGGTAAGGTTTAGGGTAAGGGTGAGGGTTAGGGTTAGGCTTAGGCTTAGGCTTAGGGTTAGGGTAAGGGTAATGTTAGGGTTAGGGTTAGGGTTACGGTAAGGGTTAGGGTTAGGGTTAGGTTTAGGGTAGGGGTTAGGATTAGGGTAATTGTTAGGGTAAGGGATAGGGTTAGTGTTAGGTTTAGGGTTAGGGTAAGGGTAAGGGTTAGGTTTAGGGTTAGGGTTAGGGTTAGAATTAGGGTTAGGTGTTAGGGTAAGGGTTAGGGTTGGGTTTAGGTATACGGTTAAGGTTAGGGTAAGGGTTAGGGTTCGGGTTGGGGTTAGGTTTAGGGTTAGGGTTAGGGCAAGTGTAAGGGTTAGGGTTAAGTTTAGGGTTAGGTTTAGGGTTAAGTTTAGGGTTAGGGTTAGGTTTAGGTATAGGGTTAGGTTTAGGGTAAGGGTTAGAGTTAGGGTTAGGGTTAGGGTTAGGGAAAGGGTAAGGGTTAGGGTTAGGGTTAGGGGTAGTTGTAGGGGTAGGGTAGGGGTAGGGTTAGGGGTAGGAGTAGGGGTAGGGTTAGGGTTAGGGGTAGGGTTAGGGTTGGAGTTGGGGTTAGGTTAGGGGTAGGGTTACGGTTAGGGTTAGGGTTAAGGCTAGGGCTAAGGTTAGGGTTAGGTTTATTGCTAGGGCTAGGCATAGGGTTAGGGCTAGTGCTAGGGTTAGGGTTAGGTTTAGGGTTAGGGCTAAGGCTAGGGCCAGGGTTAGGGTTAGGTTTAGGGGTAGGGGTAGAGTTAGGGGTACCTTTAGGGTTATGGGTAGGGGTATGGGTGGGGTTAGGGTTAGGGTTATGATTAGGATTAGAGTTAGTGTTAGGGTTAGGGTAGGGATAGGGTTAGGGTTAGGGTTAGGTTTAGGGGTAGGGTTAGGGGTAGGGTGAGGTTTAGGGTTAGGGTTAGGTTTAGGGGTAGAGATAGGGTAGTGTTAGGGTTAGGGTTAGGGGTAGGTGTAGAGGTAGGGGTAGGGTTAGGGTTAGGGTCAGGGTGATGGTTGGGGTTAGCGTTAGGGCTAGGGTTCGGGTTAGGGTTAGGGCTAAGTGTAGGGATAGGGTTAGGGTTAGGGCTAAGGTTAGGTTTAGGGTTAGGGCTAGGGTTAGGTTAGGGTTAGGGTTAGTGTAAGGGTAAGGATTAGGGTTAGGGTAAGGACTAGGTTAGTGTTAGGGTTAGGGTTAGAGTTAGGGTTAGGGTTAGGTTAAGGGTAAGGGTTAGGGTTACGATTAGGCTTAGGGTTAGGGTAAGGGTTAGGGTTAGGGGTTAGGGTTAGGTTTAGGGTAAGGGTTAGGGTTAGTGTTAGTGTTAGGGTCAGGGTAAGGGTTAGGGTTATGGTTTGGGTGTGGGTAAGGGTTAGGGTTAGGGTTAGGTTTAGGTTAAGGGTAAGTGTTAGGGTTAGGGTTAGGGTTAGGGTAAGGGTAAGGGTTAGGGTTAGGGTTAGGTTTAGGGTTAGGGGTTAGGGTTAGGGTTAGGTTGAAGGTTAGGGTTAGGGTGAGGGTAAGTGTTAGGGTTAGGGTTCGGGTTAAGTTTAGGGTGAGGGTTAGTGTAAGGGTCAGTGTTAGGGTTAGGTTTAGGATTAAGTTTAGGGGTAGGTTTAGGGTAAGGGTAAGGTTTAGGGTTTGGGTTAGGGTAAGGTTAAGGGTTTGGGTTAGATTTAGCGTTAGTTTTAGAGTTAGGGTTAGGGTTAGGGTAAGGGTAAGGATTAGGGTTAGTCTTAGGGTTAGGATTAGGGTAAGGGTTAGGGGTTAGGGATAGGGTAGGGGTTAGGATAAGGTTTAGGGTTAGTGTAAGGGTAAGGGTTAGCGTTAGGGTTAGGGTTAAGGTTAGGTTTAGGGTTAGGGTTAGAGTTAGGTTTAGGGTTAGGGTTAGGGTAAGGGTAAGGTTTGGGGTTAGGGTTATGGTTAGGGTTAAGGTTAGGTTTTGGTTTGGGGTTAGGGTTAGGGTAAGTTTAGGGTTAGGGTTAGGGTAATGGTTAGGGTTAAGGTTAGGTTTAGAGTTAGGTTTAGGGTTAGGATAAGGTAAAGCTTAGGTATAGGGTAAGGGTTAGGGTTAGGTTAATAGTTAGGGTTAGGGGTAGGGGGAGGGTTATGATTAGGGTAATGGTTAGGTTTAGGGTTAGGTTTAGGGTTAGGGTAAGGATTAGTGTTAGGGTTAGGTTTAGTGTAATGTTTAGGGTTAGGGTTAGAGTTAGGGTTAGGTTTAGGGTAAGGATAAGGGTAGGGTTACGACTAGGGTTAGGTTAGGGTAAGGGTTAGTGTTAGGGGTTAGGGTTAGTGTTAATGTTAGGTTAATGGTTAGGGTTAAGGTTAGGCTTAGGGTTAGGATAAGGGTTAGGGTTAGGGTTAGGTTAAGTTTAAGTGTTATGGTTATGGTTATGGTTAGGGTTAGGGTTAGTGTAAGCTTAGGGTTGGGTTAGGATTAGGTTAGGGTTGGGGTTAAGATTAGGGTTAGGTTTAGGGTAAGGGTAAGGGTTAGGGTTAGGGTTAGGGTTAAGGTAAGTGTTAGGATTAGGGTTAGGGCTAGGGTTAGGGTTAGGCTTAGGGTGAGGTAAGGGTTAGGGTTAGGGTTAGGTGTTAGGGTTAAGGTTAGGGTTAGGTTTAGGTTTAGGGTTAGGGTTAGGGTTAGGGTAAGGATAAGAGTTAGGGTTAGGGTTACGGTTAGGGTTAGGGTTAGAGTAAGGGTAAGGGTTAGAGTTAGGTTTAGGGTAAGGGTAAGTGTTAGGGTTAGGTTTGGTTTAGGGTAAGGGTTAGGGTTAGGGTAAGGGTTAGAATTAGATTTAGGGGTAGGGTTAGGGTTATGGTAAGGGTTAGGGTTAGGGTTAGGGTAAGGGTTAGGGTTAGGTTAGGGTAGGGGTTAGGTTAAGGTTAAGTGTTAGGGTTAGGGTTAGGGTTAGGATAAGGGGTAAGGGTTAGGGTTAGGTTAGGGTTAGGTTTAGGCTTACAGTTAGTGTTAGGTTCGGGTTAGGGGTTAGGGTTAGTGTTAGTGTTAGGTTAAGGGTTAGAGTTAGGCTTAGGGTTAGGGGTTAGGGTTAGTGTTAGTGTTAGGTTTAGGCTTATGGTTAGGGTAAGGTTTAGGGTTTGGGTTACGGTTAGGGTAGCGTTTAGGGTAAGGGTAAGTGTTATGGTTAGGGTTAGGGTTAATGTAAGTGTTAGGGTAAGGGTTAGGTTTAGGTTTAGGTTTAGGGTTGGGGTTAAGTTTAGGGTTATGGTTAGTGTAAGGGTAAGGGTTAGGGTTAGGGTTAATGTTAGGGTAAGAGTTAGGGTTAGGGTTAGGGTTAGGGTTTGGGTAAGTGTAAATGTTAGGGTTAGGGTTAGGGTAAGGATAAGGGTTAGAGTTCGGGTTAGGGTTAGGTTTAGGGTTAGGGTAAGCGTTAGGGTTAGGGTTAGGTGTTAGGTTTAAGGTTCAGGTTAGGTTTAGGTTTAGGGTTAGGGTTAGGTTAAGGGTAAGGTTTAGGGTTAGGGTTAGGGTTAGTGTTAGGTTTATGTTTAGGGTTAGGGTTAGGGTAAGGATAAGAGTTAGGTTTAGGGTTACGGTTAGGGTAAGGGTATGGGTTAGGGTTAGGCTTAGGGTTAGGCTTCGTGTTGTGGTTAAGGTTAGGGTTAGGGTAAGGTTTAGGCTTAGTTTTAGGGTAAGGGTAAGTTTTAGGGGTAGCATTAGGGTTAGGGTTAGGGTTAGGTTAAGGGTAAGTGTTATGGTTAGGTTTAGGTTTAGGTTTAGATTTAGGGTAATGGTAAGGGTTAGGGTTAGGAATAGGTAAGGGTTAGGGTTAGGGTTTGGGTTAGGGTTAGGATAAGGGTAATGGTTAGGGTTAGGGTTAGGGTTAGGATTGGGGGTTATGGTTATGATTAGGTTGAGGGTTAGTGGTTAGGGTTACTGTTAGGGTTATGTTAAGAGTTAGAGTTAGGGTTATGGTTAGGGTAAGGGTTAAGGTTAGGGTTAGGGTTAGGGTAGGTGTTAGAGTACGGGTAAGAGTTAGGGTTAGGGTTACGGTTAGGATAAGGGTAAGTGTTAGAGTTAGGGTTAGGGTTAGGGTTAGGGGTTAGGGTTAGGGTTAGGGTTAGGGTTAGGGGTTAGGGTTAGGGTTAGTGTTAGGGTTAGGGTTAGGGAATGGTTAGGGTAAGGTTAAGTGTTAGGTTTAGGGTTAGTGTTAGTATAAGGGTAAGGGTTAGGGTTAGGGTTAGGGTTAGGGTTAGAGTTAGTGTTAGGGTTAGGGTTAGGGGTTAGGGTTAGGGTTAGGGTTAGGGTGTGGGTTAGGTTTAGGGGTTAGGGTTAGGGTTAGGGTAAGGGTTAGGGTTAGGGTTAGGGTTAGGTAAGGGGTTAGGGTAAAGGTAAGTGTTAGTGTTAGGGTTATGGTTAGGGTAAGTGTTAGGGTAAGGGTTAGGTTTAGAGTTAGGTTTAGGGTTGGTGTTAAGGTTAGGGTTAGGGTTAGGGTTAGGGTAAGGGTAAGGGTTAGGGTTAGGATTAAGGTTAGGGTAAGTGTTAGGGTTAGGGTTAGGGTTAGGGTTTGGGTAAGGGTAAATGTTAGGGTTAGGGTTAGGGTTAGGGTTAGGGGTTAGGGTTAGGGATACGATTAGGTTTAGGTTTATGTTTACGGTTAGGGTTAGGGTTAGGTTTAGTGTTAGGGTTAGGGTAAGGTTAAGGGTTAGGGTTAGGGTTAAGTTTGAGGTTAGGGTTATGGTTAGGTTTAGGGTAAGTTTTAGGGTTAGAGTTAGGGTTATCGTTAGGATTAGAGTTAGGGTTAGGGTTATGGTAAGAGTAAGGGTTAGGGTTAGGGTTAAGGTAAGGGTTACGGTTAGGGGTTAGGGTTAGGGTTAGGGTTAGGTTAAGGGTTAGGGTTAGGGTTAGGATAAGGGTTAGGGTTAGGGTAAGGGTAAGGGTAATTGTTAGTGTTAGGGTTAGGTTTAGGTTTAGGGTTAGGGTTAGGGTAAGGGTAAGGGTTATTGTTAGGGTTAGGGTTAGTTAACGGGTAGGGGTTTAGTTAGGGTTAGGGTTAGGGTAAGGATGAGGGTAAGGGTTAGGTTTAGGGTAAGGGGTAGGGTTAGGATTAGGGTTAACATTAGAGTTAGGGTTAGGGTTAGGGTAAGGGTAAGGGTTAGTTTTAGTGTTAGGGTTAGGGTAGGGGTTAGGGTTAGTGTTATGTTTAGGCGTAGGGTTAGGGTAAGGATAAGTTTTAGGGTAAATGTAAGGGTTAGGGTGAGGTTTAGGGTTGTCATAAGGGTAAGGGTTAGGATTAGGGTTAGGGTTAGGTTTAGGGTTAGGTGTAGTGTAAGGTTAAGGGTTAGATTTCGGGTTAGGGTTTGGTTTAGGTTTAGGGTTAGGGTTAGGGTTAGGGTAAGGGTAAGGTTTTGGTTTAGGGTTAGGGTTAGGTTTAGGGTTAGGGTTAGGATTAGCGTTATGGTAAGGGTAAGGGCTAGGGTTAGGGTTAGGTTAATGGTTAGGGTTAGGGTTAGGGTTAGATTTAGGGTTAGGGTTAGGGTAAGCGCAAGGGTTCAGTTTAGGTTTAGGGTTAGGGTTAGGGTAAGGATAAGGGTTAGTGTTCGGGTTAGGGTTAGGGTAAGGACTAGGTTAGGGTTAGGGATAGGGTTAGGGTAAGGGTTAAGGTTAGGTGTTAGGGTTAGGTTTAGGGTAAGGGTTAGGGTTAGTGTTAGTGTTAGTGTTAGGGTTAGGGTAAGGGTTAGGGTTAGGGTTAGGTTTAGGGTAAGGGTAAGGGTTAGGGTTAAGTTTAGGGTTAGGGGTAAGGGTTAGGGTTAGGGTTAGGTTGAGGGTTAGGGTTAGGGTAAGGGTAAGTGTTAGGGTTATTGTTAGGGTTGGGGTTAGGGTTAGGGTTAGGATTAGGTTTAGGGTTAGTTTTAGGGTAAGGGTAAGGGTTAGGGTTAGTCTTAGGGTTAGGATTAGGTTAAGGGTTAGGGTTAGGGATAGGGTTGGGGTTAGGATAAGGTTTAGGTTTAGGGTTAAAGTTAGGGTTAGGGTAAGGGTAAGGGTTAGGGTTAGTCTTAGGGTTAGGATTAGGTTAAGGGTTAGGGGTTAGGGATAGGGTTAGGGTTAGGATAAGGATTAGGGTTAGGTTTAGGGTAAGATTAAGTGTTATTGTTAGTGTTAGGGTAAGGGTTAGGGTTGGGTTAGGTTTAGGGTTGGGGTTACGATTAGGGTTAGGTTTAGGGTAAGTGTAAGGGTTAGTGTTAGGGTTATTCTTAGGGTAAGTGTTAGGGTTAGGGTTAGGGCTAGGGTTAGGGTTAGGGTTAGGGTAAGGGTAAGGGTTACAGTTTAGGTTAGGGTTAGATATTAGGGTTAAGGTTAGGGTTATTTTTAGGTTTAGGATTAGGTTTAGGGTAAGGGTAAGTGTTAGAGATAGGGATAGGGTTAGTGTTAGGGTTAGGTTTAGGGTTAGGGTTAGGGTAAGAATAAAAGTTAGGGTTAAGGTTACGGTTAGGGTTAGCGTTAGGGTTAGGGAAATGTTTAGAGTTAGGTTTAGGGTAAGGATAAGTCTTAGAGTTAGGGTTAGGGTTAGGGTTAGGGTTAGGGTAAGGGTTAGGTTTAGGGTGAGGATTAGGGTAAGAGTTAGAATTAGGTTTAGGGGTAGGGTTAGGGTTATGGTAAGGGTTAGGGTTAGGGTTAGGGTTAGGGTAAGGGTTAGGTTTAGGGTTAGGGTTAGGGTTAGGGTTAGGGTAAGGGTTATGGTTAGGATTTAGGTTAGGGTTAGTGTTAGGTTTAGGGTTAGGGTTAGAGTTAGGGTAAGGGTAAGGGTTAGGGTTAGGATTGGGGTTAGGGTTAGGGTAAGGGTTAGGGTTAGGTTTACGGTTAGGTTTAGGGTTACAATTTGGGTAAGGGTAAGGGTTAGGGTTAGGCTTAGCGTTAGGTTTAGTGTTGTGGTTAAGGTTAGGGTTAGGGTAAGGTTAGGCTTAGGTTTAGGGTAAGAGTAAGGTTTAGGGGTTAGGGTTAGGGTAAGGGTTAGGGTTAGGTTTACGGTAGGTTTAGGGTTACAGTTTGGGTAAGGGTTAGGGTTAGGGTTAGGGTAAAGGTTAGGTTTAGGGTTAGGGTTAGGGTTAGGGTTAGGGTTAGGTTTAGGGTAAGTGTAAGGCTTAGGGTTAGTGTTAGGGTAAGGGTTAGAGTTAGGGTTAGGGTTAGGGTTAGGGTTAGCGTTAGTGTTAGTGTAAGGGTAAGGGTTAGGGTTAGGGTTAGGATTAGGTTTAGGGTTAGGTTTAGGGTAAGGGCTAGGGTTAGGATTAGGGTTAGGGGTAAGGGTAAGGGGTAGGGTTAGGGTTAGGGTAGGGTTAGTGTTAGGTATAGTGTTAGTGTAAGTGTAAGGGTAAGGGTTAAGGTTAGGTTTAGGGTTAGGGTTAGTGTTAGGTTTAGGGTTAGGGTTAAGGTCAGGGTAAGGTTTGGGGTTAGGGTCATGGTTATGGTTAAGGTTAGGTTTAGGTTTGGGCTTAGGGTTAGGGTAAGTTTCGGATTAGGGTTAGGGTAAGCGTTAGGGTTAGGGGTTAGGGTAAGAGTTAGGTTTAGGGTTAGGTTTAGGGTAAGAGTAAGGCTTACAGTAGGGGTTAAGGTTAGGGTTAGGGTAAGTGTTAGGTTAGGGTTAGAATTAGGTTTAGGGGTAGGGTTATGGTTATGGTAAGGGTTAGGGTTAGGGTTAGGGTTAGGGTAAGGGTTAGGTTTAGGGTTAGGATTAGGGTTACGGTAAGGGTTAGGTTTAGGATTTAGGTTAGGTTTAGTTTTAGGTTTAGGGTTACAGTTAGAGTTAAGGTAAGGGTAAGGGTTAGGGTTAGGATTGGGGTTAGGGGTAGGGTAAGGGTAAGGGTTAGGGTTACGGTTAGGTTTAGGGTTACAGTTAGGGTAAGAGTAAGGGTTAGGTTTAGGCTTAGCTTTAGCTTTACTGTTGTGGTTAAGGTTAGGGTTAGGGTAAGTTTAGGCTTAGGTTTAGGGTAAGGGTAAGGTTTAGGGGTAGCGTTAGGTTTAGGGTTAGGGTTAGGGTAAGGGTAAGGGTAAGGGTTATGGTTAGGTTTAGGTTTAGGTTTAGGGTTAGGGTAATGGTAAGGGTTATGGTTATGGTTAGTGTTAGGGTAAAGGTTAGGTATAGGGTTAGGGTTAGGATTAGGATAATGGTAAGGGTTAGGGTTAGGGTTAGGTTTGGGGGTTAGGGTTAGGGTTAGGGTTAGGGTTAGGGATTAGGGTTACTGTTAGGGTTATGTTAAGGGTTAGAGTTAGGGTTACGGTTAGGGGAAGGGTTAGGGTTAGGGTTAGGGATAGGGTAGGTGTTAGGGTAAGGGTAAGTGTTAGGGTTAGGGTTATGGTTAGGATAAGGGTAAGTGTTAGAGTTAGGGTTAAGTTTAGGTTTAGTGGTTAGGGTTAGGATTAGGGTTAGGGGTTAGGCTTAGGGTTTGGGTTAGGGTGTGGGTTAGGATTAGGGGTTAGGGTTAGGGTTAGGGTTAGGGTAAGGGTTAGGGCTAGGGTTAGGGTTAGGGTATGAGTTAGGGTTAGGGTTTAGGGTTAGTGTTAGGGGTAGGTTAAGGGTTAGGGTTAGGGTTAGGTTTAGTGTTAGGATAAGGTTTAGGGTTAGGGTTAGGGTTAGGGTAAGGTTTAGGGTTAGGGTTAGTGGTAGGGTACGAGTTAGGGTTAGGGATAGGGTTAGTGTTAGGTAAGTGTTAGGGTTAGGGTTAGGTTTAGGGTTAGGGTAAGGGTTAGGGTTAGGGTTAGGGTTAGGTTTAGGGTTAGGATTAGGGTAAAGGTTAGGGAAAAGGTTAGGGATGGGGTTAAGGTTAGGGTTAGATTTAGGTTTAGGGTTTGGGTTAGGATTAGAGTAATTGTAAGGGTTATGATTGGAATTGGGGTTAGGTTAGGTTAAGATTTAGGGTGAGGATTATGGTTACGGTTAGGTTTTGGCTTACGGTTAGGGTATGCGTAAGGGTTAGGGTATGGTTATGTTTAGTGTTGTGGTTAGGTTAGTGTTAGGGTAAGAGTTAGGGTTAGGGTTAGGGTTAGGGTTAGGGTTAGGGTTAGGGTTAAGGTTAGAGTTAGTTTTGGGGTAAGGGTAATTGTAAGGGTTATGGTTAGGTTTAGGGTTAGGTTTAGGGTTATGGTAATCGTAAGGGTTAGGGTTAGGGTAAGGGTTATTGTTAGGGTTAGGGTTAGGGTAGGGGTTAGGGTAAGGTAAGTGTTAGTGTTAGGGTTAGGTTTAGGTTTAGTGTTGGGGTTAAGTTAGGGTTAGGGTAAGTGTTAGGATTAGGTTTAGGGTAAGAGTAAGGTTTGGGGTTAGGGGTAGGGTACAGGTTAGGGTTACGGTTAAGGTTAGGGTTAGGGTTATGGTTAGGGCTAGGGTTAGGGTAAGGGTTCTGGTTAGAATAAGGGTTAGGGTTAGGGTTAGGGTTAAGTTTAGGGTTAGGGTTAGGGTTAGGGTTAGGGCAAGGGTAAGGGTTAGGGATAAGTTTAGGGTTAGGGTTAGGTTTAGGTTTAGGGTAAGGGTTAGGGTTAGGGTAAGGATAAGGGTTAGGGTTAGGATTGGGTTAGGGTAAGAGTAAGGGTTAGGGTTAGGGTTAGGTTTAGTGTTAGGTTTAGGGTTACGGTTAGGGTAAGGATAAGGGTTAGGGTTAGGGTTAGGTTTAGGTTTAGTGTTGGGGTTAAGTTAGGGTTAGGGTAAGTGTTAGGATTAGGTTTAGGGTAAGAGTAAGGTTTGGGGTTAGGGTTAGGGTACAGGTTAGGGTTACGGTTAAGGTTAGGGTTAGGGTTAGTGTTAGGGTAGGTGTTAGGTTAAGGGTAATTGTTATGGTAAGGGTTAGGGTTAGTGTTGGGTTTAGGGTTAGGGTAAGGGTAAGGGTTAGGTTTAGGGTTAGTGTTAGGGTAAGGGCTAGGGTTAGTTTTAGGGTTAGGGTTAGGGTTAGGTTTAGGGTGAGCGTTAGGGTTAGGGTTAGGGTTAGGGTTAGGTTTAGGGGTTAGGGTAATGGTTAGGGTTAGGGTTAGGGTTAGGGATAGGTTAAGGTTTAGGGTTACGGTTAGGGTTAAGATAAGGGTTAGGGTTAGGGTTAGGGAAAGGGTAAGTGTTTGGGTTAGGGTTAGGGGTAGGGTTAGGGTAATGTTTAGGGTTAGGGTTAGGGGTTAGGGTTAGGTTAAGGGTTAGGGTTAGGGTTAGGGTTAGTATAAGGTTTAGGTTTAGAGTTAGGGTTAGGGTTAGGGTAAAGGTAAGTGTTAGTGTTAGGGTTACGGTTAGGGTTAGGGTAAGGGTTGGGGTTAAGTTTAGGGTTAGGTTTAGGTTGGGGTTAAGATTATTGTTAGGGTTAGGGTTAGGGTAAGGGTTTGGTTTAGGGTTAGGGTTAAGGTTAGGATTAGGGTTAGGGTTAGGATTAGGTTTAGGGTTAGGTTACGGGTAAGTGTTAGGGTTAGAGTTAGCGTTAGGTTTAGGGAAAGGGTAAGGGTTAGGGTTAGGGTTCGGGTAAGGATAATGGTTAGGATTAGGGTTATGGTTAGGGCTAGGGTTAGGGTAAGGGTTCTAGTTAGAATAAGGGTTAGGGTTAGGGTTAGGGTTAAGTTTAGGGTTAGGGTTATGGTTAGGGTTAGGGCAAGGGTAAGGGTTAGGGGATAAGTTTAGGGTTAGGGTTAGGTTTAGGTTTAGGGTAAGGGTTAGGGTTAGGGTAAGGATAAGGGTTAGGGTTAGGATTGGGGTTAGGGTAAGGGTAAGGGTTAGGTTTAGGGTTAGGTTTAGTGTTAGGTTTAGGGTTACGGTTAGGGTAAGGATAAGGGTTAGGGTAGGGTTAGGTTTAGGTTTAGTGTTGGGGTTAAGTTAGGGTTAGGGTAAGTGTTAGGATTAGGTTTAGGGTAAGAGTAAGGTTTGGGGTTAGGGGTAGGGTACAGGTTAGGGTTACGGTTAAGGTTAGGGTTAGGGTTAGTGTTAGGGTAGGTGTTAGGTTAAGGGTAATTGTTATGGTAAGGGTTAGGGTTAGTGTTGGGTTAGGGTTAGGGTAAGGGTAAGGGTTAGGTTTAGGGTTAGTGTTAGGGTAAGGGCTAGGGTTAGTATTAGGGTTAGGGTTAGGGTTAGGTTTAGGGTGAGCGTTAGGGTTAGGGTTAGGGTTAGGGTAAGGGTAAAGGCTAGGGTTAGTATTAGGGTAAGGGTAAGAGATAGGGTTAGGTTTAGGGTTAGGTGTTAGTGTAAGGGTTAGGGTTGGGTTTAGGTATACGGTTAAGGTTAGGGTAAGGGTTAGGGTTAGGGTTAGTGTTAGGTTTAGGGTTAAGGTTTGGGTTTGGCTTAGGGTTAGGGTTAGTGTTACGTTAGGTTTAAGTTTAGGGTTAGGATTAGGATTAGGTTTAGGGTTAGGTTTAGGGTAAGGGTAAGGGTTAGGGTTAGGGTTAGGTTTGGGGTTTGGGTTAAGTTTAGGGTTAGGGTTAGGGTAAGGGTAAGGGTTAGTGTAAGTGTTAGTGTTATTGTTAGGGTTAGGGTTAGGGTTAGGGTAAGGGTTAGGGTTAGGGTTAGTGTCAGGGTAAGGGTAAGGATTAGGGTTAGGGTTAGGCTTAGGTTTTGGGTTAGGGTTAGGGTAAGGGTAAGGGTTAGTGTTAGGGTTAGGGTAAGAGTATGTGTTTGCGTTAGGGTTTGGGTTAGGATTAGGGTTAGCGTTAGGGTAAGGGGTTTAGGGTTAGGGTTAAGCTTAGGGTAAGGGTTAGGGTAGAGTTAGGTTTAGGTTTAGTGTAAGGGTTAGGGTTAGGTTTAGGGTAAGGGTAAGGTTTACGGTTAGGTTTAGGGTTAGGGTTAGGGTTAGGTTTAGGGTTGGGGTTAAGGTTAGGGTTAGGTTTAGGGTAACGGTATGTGTTAGGGTTAGGGTTAGGGTTAAGATTAGGGTTAGGGTTAGTGTTAGGGTTATGGTAAGGTTTATGGTTAGGGTTAGGGTAAGGGTGAGGGTTAGGGTTAGAGTTAGGGTTAGAGTTAGGTTTAGGGTTAGGGTAAGGGTAAGGGTTAGGATTAGGGTTAGGGTTAGGGTTAGGTTAAGGGTTCGGGTTATGGTTTAGGTTTAGAGTTATAGTTAGGGTAAGGGTTAGGGTTAATGTTAGGGTTAGGGTTATGTTAATGGTTAGGGTTTGGTTATGTTTAGGGTTAGTTTTTGGGTAAGGGTAAGGGTTACGGTTAGGGTTAGGGTTAGGTTTAGTGTTAGTGTTAGGGTTATGATTAGGGTTAGGGCAAGGGTATGTGTTAGGGTTTGGGTTAGGGTTAAGATTAGGGTTAGGTTAGAGTTAGGGTTATGGTAAGGGTTAGGGGTAGGGTTAGGGTACAGGTGAGGGTTACGTTTAGGGTTAGGGATAGAGTTAGGTTCAGGGTTAGGGTAAGGGTAAGGGTTAGGTTTAAGGTTAGGGTTAGGGTTAGGTTAAGGGTTCCGGTTATGGGTTAGGGTTAGAGTTATGGTTAGGGTTAGGGTTAGGGTTAGGTTAAGGGTTCGGGTTAGGGTTTAGGGTTAGAGTTATAGTTAGGGTAAGGGTTAGGCTTAATGTTAGGGTTAGGGTTATGTTAATGGTTAGGGTTTGGTTATGTTTAGGGTTAGTTTTTGGGTAAGGGTAAGGGTTACGGTTAGGGTTAGGGTTAGGTTTAGTGTTAGTGTTAGGGTTATGATTAGGGTTAGGGCAAGGGTATGTGTTAGGGTTTGGGTTAGGGTTAAGATTAGGGTTAGGTTAGAGTTAGGGTTATGGTAAGGGTTAGGGGTAGGGTTAGGGTACAGGTGAGGGTTACGTTTAGGGTTAGGGATAGAGTTAGGTTCAGGGTTAGGGTAAGGGTAAGGGTTAGGTTTAAGGTTAGGGTTAGGGTTAGGTTAAGGGTTCCGGTTATGGGTTAGGGTTAGAGTTATGGTTAGCGTAAGGGTTAGGGTTAGGGTTATGGTTATGGTTATGTTTAGGGTTAGTTTTTGGGTAAGGTTTAGGTTTAGGGTTACGGTTAGGTTTAGGGTTAGTTTTAGGGTTAGGGGTAGGGTTCGGGTTAGGGTTAGGGTTAGAGTATGTGTTAGAGTTAGGGTTAGCGTTAGGGTAAGGGTTAGGGTTAGGGTTAAAGTAAAGGTAAGGGTTAGCGTTAGGGTTAGGGTTAGGTTTAGGGTAAGGGTTAGGGATAGGGTTAGGATAAGTTTAAGTTTTAGGGTTAGGGTTAGGGTCAGTGTTAGGGTTAAGTTAATGGTTATGGTTATGGTTAGGGTTAGGGTTAGGATAAGGGTTAGGGTTAGGGTTAGGGTTAGGTTAAGGGTTAGGCTTAGGGGTAGGGTTAGGGTTAGGGTTAGG
>NW_028327295.1:43449-45949 GCF_031878675.1 Megascapheus bottae | reverse complement strand
GTTAGGGTTATGGTTATGTTTAGGGTTAGTTTTTGGGTAAGGTTTAGGGTTAGGGTTACTGTTAGGTTTAGGGTTAGGTTTAGGGTTTCGGGTAGGGTTAGGGTTAGGGTTAGGGTTAGAGTATGTGTTAGGGTTAGGGTTAGCGTTAGGGTAAGGGTTATGGTTAGGGTTAAGGTAAAGGTAAGGGTTAGCGTTAGGTTTAGAGTTAGATTTAGGTTAAGGGTTAGGGTTAGGTTTAGGATAAGGGTAAGTTTTAGGGTTAGGGTTAGGGTCAGTGTTAGGGTTAGGTTAATGGTTATGGTTAGGGTTAGGGTTAGGATAAGGGTTAGGGTTTGGTTAGGGTTAGGTTAAGGGTTAGGCTTAGGGTTAGGGTTAGGGTTAGGATAAGTGTTAGGCTTAGGGTTAGGTTTAGGGTTAGGTTAAGGGTTAGTGTTAGGGTTAGGGTTAGGGTTAGGGTAAGGGTAAGTGTTAGGGTCAAGGTCAGGGAAAGGTTTAGGGTTAGGGTTAGGTTTAGGGTTGCGGTTAAGGTTAGGTTTAGGGTTAGTGTAAGGGGAAGGGTTAGGGTTAGGTTTAGGGTTAGGGTAAGTGTAAGGGTTAGGGTTTGGGTGAGGGTTAGGGTAAGGCTTAGGGTTTGGGTTAGGGTTAGGTGTTAGGGATAGGGTTAGAGTTCGGGTTAGGGTTAGGGTAAGGTTAAGGGTTAGGGTTAGGTTTAGGGTTAGGGTGACTGTAGGGTAAGGTTTAGGGTTAGGTTTAGGGTTAGGGTTAACCTTAGGGTTAGGGTTAGGGTTAGGGTAAGCATTAGGTTTTTGGTTAGGGTTAGGTTTAGGGTTAGGGATAGGGTTAGGGTAAGGATAAGGGTTAGGTTTAATGTTACGGTTAGGGTTAGGTTTAGGGTTAGGGTTAGGGTTAGGGTAAGGGTAAGGGTTAGTGTTAGGGTTAGGGTAAGAGTATGTGTTTGCGTTAGGTTTTGGGTTAGGATTAGCGTTAGCGTTAGGGTAAGGGTAAGGTTTAGGGTTAGGGTTAAGCTAAGGGTAAGTTTTTGGGTTAGGGTTAGGTTTAGGTTTAGTGTAAGGGTTAGGGTTAGGTTTAGAGTAAGGGTAAGGTTTACGGTTAGGTTTAGGGTTAGGGTAGGGTTAGCGTTAGGATTAGGGTTAGAGTTAGGGTTAGGGTTAGGGTTAGGGTAAGGGTAAGGGTTAGGGTTAGGGTTTGGGTTAGGGTTAGGTTTAAGGTTAGGGTTAGGATAAGGTTTAGGATTAGGTTTAGGGATAGGGTTAGGGTTAGGTTTAGTGATAGGGTTTGGGTTAGGGTTAGGGTTATTGTGAGGGTTAGGGTTAGGGTTAGGGTTAGGTTAAGGTAAGGGTTAGGTTTAAGATTAGGTTTAGGGTTAGGGTTAGGTTTATGTTTAGGGTTAGTGTTACTGTAAGGGTAAGAGTTAAGGGTAGGGTTAGGGTTAGGGTTAGAGTTAGGGTAAGGGTTAGGGGTAGGGTTAGGGTTAGGGTTTGTGTATGGGTAAGGGTTACGGTTAGGGTAAGGGTTAGGGTTAGGGTTAGGGTTAGGGTAGGGGTTAGGGTAAGGGAAAGTCTTCGTGTTAGAGTTAGGGTTAGGGTTAGGGTTAGGGTTAGGGTTAGGGTAAGGGTAAGATTTAGTGTTAGGGTTAGGGTTAGGGTTAGGGTAAGAGTAAGTGTTAGGGTTGTGGTTAGGGATAGGTTTAGTGTTAAGATAAGGGTAAGGGTTAGGGTTGGGGTTAGGTTTAGTGTTAGGTTTAGGGTAGGGGTTAGGGTAAGGGTAAATGTTAGGGTTAGGATTAGGGTTAGGATAAGGGTAAGGGTTAGGGTTAGGGTTAGGGTTAGGGTTTAGGGTTAGGGTTCGGGTTAGGGGATAGGGTTAGTGTTAGGGTTAGGGTTAGGGTTAGGGTTATGGTAAGGGTCATGGTTAGGGTGAGGGTTAGGATAAGGTTTAGTGTTAGGGTTAGGGTTGGGGTAAGGTTTAGGGTTAGGTTTAGGGTTAGGGTAAGGGTAAGGGTTAGGTTTAGGGTTAGGGTTAGGGTTAGGGTTAGGTTTAGTGTTAGGGTTAGGGTAAGGGTAAGGGTTAGGTTTAAAATTAGGTTTAGGGTTAGGGTAGGTTTACGTTTAGGGTTAGTGTTAGTGTAAGGATTAGGGTTAGGGTTAGGGTTAGGGTTAGGGTTAGGGTTAGGGTTAGCGTTAGGGTAAGGGTTAGGTTTAGGGTAAGGGTTAGGGTTAGGTTTAGGATAAGGGTAAGTTTTAGGGTTAGGGTTAGGGTCAGTGTTAGGGTTAGGTGAATGGTTATGGTTATGGTTAGGGTTAGGGTTAGAATAATGGTTAGGGTTTGGGTTAGGGTTAGGTTAAGTGTTAGGCTTAGGGTTAGGGTTAGGGTTAGGGTTAGGGTAAGGGATAGGGTTAGGGTTAGGGTTAGGGTTAGGGTTAGTGTAAGGGTTAGTGTTAGGGTTAGGGTAGGGTAAGGGTTTGGGTTAGGGTAAGGG
>NW_028327295.1:35949-38449 GCF_031878675.1 Megascapheus bottae | reverse complement strand
AGGGCCAGGGTTATTGTTAGGGTAAGGGTTAGGGTTAGTATTAGGGTTAGGATTAGGGTTAGGGTTAGGGTTAGGGTTAGGGTTAGGGTAAGTGTTAGGGTTAGGGGTTAGGGTTAGTGTTAGAGATCGGTTAAGGGTTAGAGTTAGGGGTTAGGGTTATGGTTAGGGTGAGAGTTAGGGTTAGTGTAAGGGTTCGGGCTAGTTTAAGTGTTAGGGTTAGTGTTAGGGTAGAGTAAGGGTATGGGTTAGGATTAGGGTTAGGGTTAGGGGTTAGGGTTATGGTTACTGTTAGGGTTAGGTTTAGCGTTAGGGTTAGGGTAAGGGTAATGATTAGGGATAGTGTTAAGGTTAGGTTCAGGGTAAGGGTAAGATTTAAGGTTAAGGTTACTGTTAGGGTTAGGGATAGGGTTAAGTTTAGGGTTAGGGTAAGGGTAAGGGTTAGGTTTAGGGTTAGGGTTAAGGTAGGGTTAGGGTTAGGTTTAGGGTTAGGGATTAGGGTAAGGTAAGGGTTACGGTTAGGGTTAGGTTTAGGGTTAGTGTAAGGGTATGTGTTAGGGTTAGGGGTAGGGTTAGCCTTACAGTAAGGGTAAGGGTTAGGTTAGGGTTAGGGTTAGAGTTAGGTTTAGGGTTAGGGTAAGGGTAATGGCTAGGGTTAGGGTTAGGGTTAGCTTTAGGTTTAGGGTAAGGGTAAGGGTTATGGTTAGGGTTAGGGTTATGGTTTGGGTAAGGGTTAGGGTTAGGTTTAGGGTAGGGGTTAGGGTAAGGGTAACTGTTAGGGTTAAAGGTAGGGTTAGTGTTAGTGTTAGGGTAAGGGTAATGGTTAGGGTTAGGGTTAGGGTAAGGTTTAGGGTTAGGGTTAGGTTAATGGTAAGGGTTATGGTTAGAGATAGGGTTAGGGTAAGGGAAAGGGTAAGAGTAGGGTTGGGGTTATGTTTAGGGTTATGTTTAGGGTTAGGGTTAGGGTTAGGTTTATGTTAAGGGTTAGGGTTAGGGTTAGGGTTAGGTTTAGGGTTAGGGTTAGGGGAAGAGTAAGGGTTACACTTAGGGTTAGGGTTAGGGTTTGTGTAAGGGTATGTGTTAGGGTTAGGGTTAGGGTTAGGGTTAGCATTACAGTAAGGGTAAGGATTAGGTTTAGGGTTAGGCTTAAGGTAAGTGTAAGGGTTAGGGTTACGGTTAGGGTTAGGGTTAGGTTTAGGGTTAGGGTTAGGTTAAGAATAAGGTTTAGGGTTACAGTTAGGGTTAGGGTTAGGGTAAGGATTAGGGTTAGGGTTAGGGTTAGGGTACGGGGTTAGGGTTAGGGTTAGGTATAGCATTAAGTATAGGGTTAGGGTAAGGGTAAAGGTTAGGGTTAGGGTTAGGGTTATGGGTTACAGGTAACGGTTAGGGTTAGGTTTAGGGTTAGGGTTAGGGTTAGGGTAAGGGTAAGGGTTAGAGTTAGGGATAGGGTTAGGGTTAGGGATAGGTTAGGGTTAGGGTTAGGGTTAGGGTAAGGGTAAGGTTAGGTTTAAAGGTAGGTTTAGGGTTAGGATATGGGTAAGGGTTAGGGTTTAGGTTTAGGGTTAGGATTAGGGTTAGGGTTAGGTTTAGGAAAAGGGTAAGGGTTAGGGTTAGGTTTAGGGTTAGGGTTAGGGTAGGGTAAGGGTTAGGTTTAGGGTTAGGGTTAGGTTTAGGATTAGGGTTACTGTTAGGGTTAGGGAAAGGATGAGGGTTAGGGTTAAGGTTAGGTTTAGCGTTAGGGTTAGGGTTAAGGTTAGGGTTAGGTTTAGGGTAAGGGTAAGGGTTAGGGTTAGGTTTAGGGTTTGGGTAAGGTTAAGGATTAGTGTTAGGGTTAGGTTTAGGTTTAGGGTTAGGTTTAGGGTTAGGGTAAGAGTAAGGTTAGGGTTAAGGTTAGGTTAGGGTTAGGTTTAGGTTTAGGGTTAGGGTTAGGGTAAGGGTAAGGGTTAGGGTTAGGATTAGGGTTAGGGTTAGGGTAAGAGTTAGGGTTAGGGTTAGGGTTAGGGTTAAATTTAGGGTTAGGGTTAGGGTAAGGGTAAGGGTTAGGTTTAGGGTTAGTGTTAGGGTTAGGGTAAGGGTTAGGGTTAGGGTTAGAGATAGGGTTAGATTTAGGGTAAGGGTAAGGGTTAGGGTTAGGGTTAGGGTTAAGGTAAGGGTTAAGGTTAGGTTAGGGTAAGGGGTAAGTGTTAGGGTTAGGGTTACGGTTAGGTTTAGGGTTAGGATAAGGGTTAGGGTTAGGGTTAGAGTTAGGTTTAGGGTTGGAGTTAAAGTTAGGGTTAGGGTTAGGGTTAGGGTTAGGTTTAGGGTTCGGGTTAGGGCAAGAGTAAGGGTTACGGTTAGGGTTAGGGTTAGGATTTGTGTAAGGGTTTGTGTTAGGGTTAGGGTTAGGGTTAGGTTTAGCATTTCAGTAAGGTAAGGATTAGGTTTAGGGTTAGGCTTAAGGTAAGTGTAAGGGTTAGGGTTACGGTTAGGGTTAGGGTTAGGTTTAGGGTTAGGGTTAGGTTAA
>NW_028327295.1:25949-30949 GCF_031878675.1 Megascapheus bottae | reverse complement strand
TTAGGTTTAGGGTTAGGGTTAGGGTAAGGTTAAGGGTTAGTGTTAAGGTTAGGGTTAGGGTTAGGGTTAGGGTTAGGGTAAGGGTAAGGGTTATGGTTAAAATTAGGGTTAATGTTTAGGGTTAGTTTTATGGATAGGTTTAGGGTTAGGGTTAAGGTAGGGGTAGGGTTAGGTTTAGGGTTAGGTTTAGGGTTAGGGATAGGGTAAGGGTAAGGGTTTCGGTTAAGATTAGGGTTAGGGTTAGGGTTAGGTTTAGGGTTAGGGTTAGGGTTAGGGTTAAAGTTAGGGTTAGGGTTAGGGTATTGCTAAGGTTTAGTGTTACGTTTAGGTTTTGGGTTAGGTTTAGGGTTAGGGTTAGGGTTAGTGTAAGGGTAAGGATTGGGGTTAAAATTAGGGTTAGTGTAAGGGTAAGGGTTAGGGTTAGGGTTAGGGTTAGGTTTAGGGTTAGGGTTAGGGTAAGGGTAAGGGTTAAGTTTAAGTTTAGGTTTAGGGTTAGGGTAAGGGTTAGTTTAGGGTTAGGGTTAGAGTTAGGGTTAGGGTTAGTGTAAGGGTAGGCTTAGGGTTAGAGTTAGAGTTAGGGTAAGGGTTAGGGTTAGGGTTTAGGGTTATGGTTACGGTAAGGGTTAGGTTTAGCATTAGGGTTAGGGTAAAGGTAAGGGTTAGGGTTAGGGTTAGGGTTAAGGTAAGGGTTAAGGTTAGGTTAGGGTAAGGGTAAGTGTTAGGGTTAGGGTTACGGTTAGGTTTAGGGTTAGGATAAGGGTTAGGGTTAGGGTTAGAGTTAGGTTTAGGTTGGAGTTAAAGTTAGGGTTAGGGTTAGGGTTAGGGTTAGGTTTAGGGTTCGGGTTAGGGCAAGAGTAAGGGTTACGGTTAGGGTTAGGGTTAGGATTTGTGTAAGGGTTTGTGTTAGGGTTAGGGTTAGGGTTAGGTTTAGCATTTCAGTAAGGTTAAGGATTAGGTTTAGGGTTAGGCTTAAGGTAAGTGTAAGGGTTAGGGTTACGGTTAGGGTTAGGGTTAGGTTTAGGGTTAGGGTTAGGTTAAGAGTAAGGTTTAGTGTTACAGTTAGGGTTAGGGTCATGGTAAGGATTAGGGTTAGGGTTTGGGTTAGGGTACGGGTTAGGTTTAGGGTTAGGTTTAGCATTAAGTTTAGGGTTAGGGTTAGGGTAAGGGTAAGGGTTAGTGTTAGGGTTAGGGTTACAGGTTACAGGTTACAGTTAGGGTTAGGTTTAGGTGTAGGGTTAGGGTAAGGGTAAGGGTTAGCGTTAGGGATAGGGTTAGAGTTAGTGTTAGTTTAGGGTTAGGGTTAGGGTAAGGGTTAGGGTTAAAGTAAGGGTTAGGGTTAGGATAAGGGTAAGGATTAGGGTTAGGTTTAGGGTTAGGGTTAGGGGTTAGGGTTAGGAAAAGTGTAAGGGTTAGGGTTAGGTTTAGGGTTAGGGTTAGGTTTAGGGATAGGGTCAGGGTTAGGGTTAGGGGAAGGATAAGGTTAGGGTTAAGGTTAGGTTTAGGGTTAGGGTTAAGGTTAGGGTTAGGGTTAGGGTAAGGGTAAGGGTAAGGGTTAGGGTTAGGTTTAGCGTTTGGGTAAGGTTAAGGATTAGTTTTAGGGTTAGGTTTAGGTTTAGGGTTAGGGTTAGGGTAAGGGTAAGGTTTAGGGTTAGGGTTAGTGTTAGGGTAAAGGTTAGGGTTAGGGTTAAGGTTAAGTTTATGGTTAGGGTTAGGGTAAGGGTAAGGGTTAGGATTAGGGTTAGTGTTAGGGTTAGGGTAAGAGTTAGGGTTAGGGTTAGGGTTAGGGTTAGAGATAGGGTTAGGGTTAGGGTAAGGTTACGGGTTTGGGTTAGGGTTATGAGGGGGTAAGGTTTAGGGTTAGAGGTTAGGGTTAGGTTAGGGTAAGGGTTACGGTGAGTGTTAGGGTTAGGGTTAGGGTAAGGGTTAGGGTTAGGGTTAGGTTTAGGGTAAGGGTTAGCGTTACGATTAGGTTTAGGTTAAGCGTAAGTGTTAGGGTTAGGTTTAGGGTTAGGGTAAGGGTTAGGGTTAGGGTTAGGGTTGGGGTTAGGGTTAAGATTAGGGTTAGATTGAGGGTAAGGGTAAGGGTTAAGGTTAGGGTTAGGGTTAGTGTTAGGGTTAGGTTTAGGGTAAGGTTTAGGGTAAGGGGTAAGGATTAGGGATAGAATTAGGGTAAGGTTTAGGGTAAGGGTAAGGATTAGTGTTAGTATTAGGCTTATGGTTATGGTTGAGATTAGGGTTAGGTTTAGGGTTAGGGTAAGGGTTAGGTTTAGGGTTAGGGTTAGGGTTAGGCTAAGGGTTAGGGTTAGGGTTTTAGGGGTTAGGGTTAGGGTTAGGGTAAGGGTTAGGGTTAGGGTTAGTGTAAGGGTAACGGTTAGGTTTAGGATTAGGGTTAGGGTCAGGGTTAGGGTTAGGTTTAGGGTAAGGGTTAGGGTTAGGTTTAGGGTAAGTGTAAGGTTTAGGGTTAGGGTTAGGGTTAGTGTAAGGGTAAGGGTTAGGGTTCGGGTTAGGGTTAGTTTTAGGGTTAGGGTAAGGGTAAGGGTTAGGGTTAGGGTTAGGGTAAGTGTTAGGTTTCGGGTTAGGGTAGGGGTTAGGGTAAGGGTAAGTGTTACGGATAGTGTTAGGGTTAGAATAAGGGTTAGGGTTAGGGTTAGGTTTAGAGTTAGGGTAAGGGGTAAGGGTTAGGTTTAGGGTTAGGGTTAGGGTTAGGATTAGGGTAAGGGTTAGGGTTAGTGTTAGGGTTAGAGTAGGGGTTAGGGTAAGGGTAAGTGTTAGGGTCAGGGTTAGGGTTAGGATAAGGGTAAGGGTTAGGCTTAGGGTTAGGTTTAGGGGTTAGGTTAGGGTAGGGTTAGGGGTTAGGATTAGTATTAGGTTTAGATTATGGTTAGGGCTAATTAGGTTAGGAGTTAGGGTTAGTGTTAGTGTTAGGTTTAGGGTTAGGGTTAGGGTAAGGTTAAGGGTTAGTGTTAAGTTTAGGGTTAGGGTTAGGGTTAGGGTTAGGGTAAGGGTAAGGGTTATGGTTAAAATTAGGGTTAATGTTTAGGGTTAGTTTTATGGTTAGGTTTAGGGTTAGGGTTAGGGTTAGGGTTAAAGTTAGGGTTAGGGTTAGGGTAATGGTAAGGTTTAGTGTTAAGTTTAGGTTTTGGGTTAGGTTTAGGGTTAGGGTTAGGGTTAGTGTAAGGGTAAGGATTGGGGTTAAAATTAGGGTTAGTGTAAGGGTAAGGGTTAGGGTTAGGGTTAGGGTTAGGTTTAGGGTTAGGGTTAGGGTAAGGGTAAGGGTTAAGTTTAAGTTTAGGTTTAGGTTTAGGGTAAGGGTTAGTTTTAGGGTTAGGGTTAGAGTTAGGGTTAGGGTTAGTGTAAGGGTAGGCTTAGGGTTAGAGTTAGAGTTAGGGTAAGGGTTAGGATTAGGGTTTAGGGTTATGGTTACGGTAAGGGTTAGGTTTAGCATTAGGGTTAGGGTAAAGGTAAGGGTTAGGGTTAGGGTTAGGGTTAGGGTAAGGGTAAGTTTTATCATTAGGTTTAGTTTTAGGGTTAGGGTAAGGGTAAGGGTTAGGTTTAGGGTTAGGGTTTGGTTTAGGGTTAGGGTAAGGGTAAGGGCTAGGGTTAGGGTTAGGGTAAAGGTTAGGGTTACTGTTAGGGTTAGGGTAGGGGTTAGGGTAAGGGTAAGTGTTAGGGTCAGGGATAGGGTTAGGATAAGGGGAAGGGTTAGGGTTAGGGTTAGGGTTAGGGGCTAGGGTTAGGGTTAGGTTTAGGGTTAGGGGTTAGGGTTAGTGTTAGGGCTATGGTTAGGGTTAGTGTTAGGGTAAGGGTTAGGGTTAGGAGTTGGGTTAGTGTTAGGGTTAGGTTTAGGGTTAGGGTTAGGGTAATAGTAAGGTTTATTGTTAAGTTTAGGTTTAGTATTAGGTTTAGGGTTAGGGTTAGGGTAAGGGTAAGCGTTAGGTTTAGGGTTAAAATTGGGGTTAGTGTTAGGGTAAGGGTTAGGATTAGTCTTTTGTTTAGGTTTAGGGTTAGGTTTAGGGTAAGGGTAAGGGTGAGGTTAGGGTTAGGGTTAGGGGTTAGGGGGTAGGGTTAGGGTTAGGGTAAGGTTTAGGGTTAGGGTGAGGGTTAGGGTTAGTCTAAGGGTAAGGTTAGGGTTAGGGTAAGGGTTAGGTTAAGGGTAAGGGATAGGGGTAAGTTTAGGGTTAGGGTTAGGGTTAGGGTTAAGGTAAGGGTAAGGGTTAGGGTTAGGGTTAGGTTTAGGGTTAGGGTAAGGTTAGGGCTAGGGTTAGGGTTAGGGTTAGGGTTATGAAAATGGTAAGGGTTAGGGTTAGGGTTAGGGTTAAGTTTATGGTTAGGTTTAGGGTAAGGGTTCCTTTAGGGTTAGGGATAGAGTTAGGGAAAGGGTAAGGTTTAGGGTTAGTTTTAGGGTTAGGGTAAGAATTAGGGTTAATTTTAGGGTAAGGGTTAGGGTTAGGTTAGGGTTAGGGTTAGGGTTAGGGTAAGGGTTAGGGTTAGGGTTAGGGTTAGTTTAAGGTTTAGGGTTAGGGTTAGGGTAAGGGTGTGGTTTAGGGTTACGGTTAGGGTTAGGGTAAGGGTAAGGGTTAGGGTTAGTATTAATGTTAGGGTTAGGATAAGGGTAAGTGTTAGGGTTAGGTTTAGGTTTAGGGTTTGGGTTAGGGTAAGGGTAAGTATTAGGGTTAGGGATAGGGTTAGGTTTAGGCTAAGGTTTAGGGTTACGGTTAGGGTAATGGCAAGGGTTAGGGTAAGTGTTAGGGTAAGGGCTAGGGTTAGGGTTAGGTTTATGGTTGGGTTAAGGTTAGGGTTAGGGTTACGGTTAGGTTTACGGTAAGGGTTAGGGTAAGGGTTAGGGTTAGGTTTAGGGTTAGGGTTAGGGTAAGGGTAAAGGTTAAGTTTAGGGTTAGGGTTAGGTTTAGGGTTAGGGTTAGGGTTAGGGTTAGGGAAAGGATAAGGGTTAGGGTTAAGGTTAGGGTTAGAGTAAGGGTTAGAATTAGGGGTTAGGGTTA
>NW_028327295.1:0-25749 GCF_031878675.1 Megascapheus bottae | reverse complement strand
TGGTAAGGGTTAGTGTTAGGTTTAGGTTAAGGTTAGGGTTAGGGTTAGGGTTATGATTAAGGTTAGGTTTAGGGTAAGGGTAAGGGTTTGGGCTAGGGTTAGTGTTCGGGTTAGGGTTAGAAAAAGGTTAGAGTTAGGGGTTAGGGTTAGTTTAAGGGTTAGGGTAAGGGTTAAGGTTAGGGTTAGGGTTAGTGTTAGGTTTAGGGTTAGGGTAAGGGTTAGGGTTAGGGTTAGGTTTAGCGTTAGGGTTAGGGTCAGGGTTAGTGTTAGGGGTTAGGGCTAGGGTTAGGGTAAGGGATACGGTTAGGGGTAGGGTTAGGGTTAGGATAAGGGTTAGGGTTAGGGTTAGGGTTAGGGTAAGGGTAAGTGTTAGGGTTAGAGTTAGGTTTAGGTTTAGGGTTAGGTTAAGGTTTAGGGTTAGGGTTAGAGTTAGGATTAGGGTTGGAGTTTAGGTTAGGGTTAGGGTTAGGGTAAGGGTAAGGGTTAGGGGAAGGGTTAGGTTTAGGGTTAGGGTTAAGGTTAGGGTTAGGGTTAGGTTTAGGGTTAGGGTTAGGGTTAGGGTTATGTTAAGGGTTAGGGTTAGGGTTAGGGCAAGAGTAAGTGTTACGGTTAGGGTTAGGGTTAGGGTTTGTGTAAGGGTATGTGTTAGGGTTAGGGATACGGTTAGGGTTAGCATTACAGTAAGGGTAAGGATTAGGTTTAAGGTTAGGCTTAAGATAAGTGTAAGGGTTAGTGTTACGGTTAGGGTTAGGGTTAGGGTTAGGCTTAGGGTTAGGTTAAGAATAAGGTTTAGGGTTATAGTTAGGTTTAGGGTTATGGTAAGTATTAGAATTAGGGTTAGGGTTAGGTTACGGGTTAGGTTTAGGTTTAGGTATAGCATTAAGTTTAGGGTTACGGTTAGGGTAAGGGTAAAGGTTAGGGTTAGGGTTAGGGTTGTGGGTTACGGGTTACAGTTAGGGTTAGGTTTAGGGTTAGGGTTAGGGTAAGGGTAAGGGTTAGAGTTAGGGATAGGGTTAGGGTTAGGGTTAGGTAAGGGTTAGGGTTAGGGTTAGGGTAAGGGTTAGGGTTAGGGTTAAAGGTAGGGTTAGGGTTAGGATTATGGTAAGGGTTAGGGTTAGGTTTAGCTTTAGGGTTAGGGTTAGGGTTAAGGTTAGGGAAAGGGTAAGGGTTAGGGTTAGGTTTATGGTTAGGGTTAGGGTAAGGGTAAGGGTTCGGTTTAGGGTTAGGGTTAGGTTTAGGGTTAGGGTTAGGGAAAGGATAAGGGTTAATGGTACGGTTAGGTTTAGGGTTAGGGTTAGGGTTAAGGTTAGGGTTTGGGTAAGGGTAAGTTTTAGGGTTAGGTTTAGGGTTTGGGTAAGGTTAAGGATTAGTGTTAGTGTTAGGTTTAGGTTTACGGTTAGGTTTAGGGTTAGGGTAAGGGTAAGGTTAGGGTTAAGGTTAGGGTTAGGGTTAGGTTTAGGGTTAGGGTTAGGGTAAGGGTAAGGATTAGGGTTTGGATTAGGGTTAGGGTTAGGGTAAGGGTTAGGGTTAGGGTTAAGGTTAAGTTTAGGGTTAGGGTTAGGGTAAGGGTTAGGGTTAGGGCTAGGGTTAGAGATAGGGTTAGGGTTATGGTAAGGTTTAGGATAAGGGTTAGGGTTAGGGATAGGGTAAGGGTAAGTGTTAGGGTTAGGGTTAGGGTTAGGTTTAGGGTTAGGTTAATGGTTAGGTTAGGGTTAGAGTTAGGTTTAGGGTTGGAGTTAAGGTTAGGGTTAGGGTTAGGGTAAGGGGAAGGGTTAGGGGATGGGTTAGGGTTAGGTTTAGCGTTAAGGTTAGGGTTAGGGTTAGGGTTAGGGTTTGTGTAAGGCTTTGTGTTAGGGTTAGGGTTAGGGTTATGGTTAGCATTACAATAAGGGTAAGGATTAGGTTTAGAGTTAGGCTTAAGGTAAGTGTAAAGGTTAGGGTTACGGTTAGGGTTAGGGTTAGGTTTAGGGTTAGGGTTAGGTTAAGAATAAGGTTTAGGGTTACAGTTAGGGTTAGGGTTAGGGTAAGGATTAGGGTTAGGGTTAGGGTTAGGGTACGGGTTAGGGTTAGGGTTAGGTTTAGCATTAAGTTTAGTGTTATGATTAGGGTAAGGGTAAGGGTTAGGGTTAGGCTTAGGGTTAGGGTTAGAGATAGGTTTAGGGTTAGGGTAAGGGTAAGTGTTAAGGTTAGGATTAGGAGGGGTTAAGGTTTACGGTTAGAGGTTAGGGTTAGTGTTAGGGTAAGGGTTACGTTGAGTATTAGGGTTAGGGTTAGGGTGAGGGTTAGGGTTAGGGTTAGGTTTAGGGTAAGGGTTAGCGTTACGATTAGGTTTAGGTTAAGGGTAAGTGTTGGGTTAGGGTTAGGGTTAGTGTTAGGGTTAGGGTAAGGGTAAGGGTTAGGGTTAGGGTTGGGGTTAGGGTTAAGTTTAGGGTTAGATTGAGGGTAAGGGTAAGGGTTAAGATTAGGGTTAGGGTTATTGTTAGTGTTAGGTTTAGGGTAAGGGTTAGTGTAAGGGTAAGGATTAGGGATAGGATTAGGGTTAAGTTTAGGGTAAGGGTAAGGATTAGTGTTAGTATTAGGGTTAGGGTTATGGTTGAGATAAGGGTTAGGTTTAGGGTAAGGGTAAGGGTTAGGGTTAGGGTTATGGTAAGGGTTACTGTTAGGGTTAGGGTTAGGTTTAGAGTTAGGCTTAGGGTTATGGTAAGGGTAAGGTTTAGGTTTAGGGTTAGGGTTAGGGTAAGGGTTAGGGTTAGGGATTAGGGGTTAGGGTTAGGGTTAGGGTTAGGGTAAGGGTTAGGGTTAGGTTTAAGGTAAGGGTAAGTGTTAGGTATAGGTTTAAAGTTAGGGTTAGTGTTAGCGATATGGTAAGGGTAAAGGTTACGTTTAGGATTAGGGTTAAGGTAAGGATAAGGGTTAGGTTTAGGGTTAGGGTCAGGGTTAGGGTTAGGTTTAGGGTAAGGGTTAGGGTTAGGTTTAGGGTAAGTGTAAGGTTTAGGGTTAGGGTTAGGGTTAGGGTAAGGGTAAGGGTTAGGGTTAGGGTTAGTTTTAGGGTTAGGGTAAGGGTAAGGGTTAGGGTTAGGGTTAGGGTAAGTGTTAGGTTTAGGGTTAGGGTAGGGGTTAGTGTAAGGGTAAGTGTTACGGATAATGTTAGGGTTAGAATAAGGGTAAGGGTTAGGGTTAGGTTTAGGGTTAGGGTGAGGTGTTAGGGTTAGGGTTAGGGTTAGGGCCAGGGTTATTGTTAGGGTAAGGGTTAGGGTTAGTATTAGGGTTAGGATTAGGGTTAGGGTTAGGGTTAGGGTTAGGGTAAGTGTTAGGGTTAGGGGTTAGGGTTAGTGTTAGAGATCGGTTAAGGGTTAGAGTTAGGGGTTAGGGTTAGGGTTAGGGTGAGGGTTAGGGTTAGGGGTAGAGTAAGGGTAAAGGTTAGGATTAGGGTTAGGGTTAGGGGTTAGGGTTAGGGTTACTGTTAGTGTTAGGTTTAGCGTTAGGGTTAGGGTAAGGGTAATGATTAGGGATAGTGTTAAGGTTAGGTTCAGGGTAAGGGTAAGATTTAGGGTTAGGGTTACTGTTAGGGTTAGGGTTAGGGTTAAGTTTAGGGTTAGGGTAAGGGTAAGGGTTAGGTTTAGGGTTAGGGTTAGGGTTAGGGTAAGGGTTAGGGTTAGTGTTAGGGTTAGGGTAGGGGTTAGGGTAAGGGTAAGTGTTAGGGTCAGGTTTAGGGTTAGGATAAGGGTAAGGGTTAGGGTTAGGGTTAGGGGTTAGGTTAGGTTTAGGGTTAGGGGTTAGGGTTAGTATTAGGTTTATGATTAGGGTTAGGGCTAGGTTAAGTGTTAGGTTAGTAGTTAAGGTTAGTGTTAGTGTTAGGTTTAGGGTTAGGGTTAGGGTAAGGTTAAGGGTTAGTGTTAAGTTTAGGGTTAGGGTTAGGGTTAGGGTAAGGGTAAGGGTTAGGGTTAAAATTAGGGTAAGTGTTTAGGGTTAGTGTTAGGGTTAGGTTTAGGGTTAGGGTTAAGGTAGGGTTAGGGTTAGGTTTAGGGTTAGGTTTAGGGTTAGGGATAGGGTAAGGGTAAGGGTTACGGTTAGGGTTAGGTTTAGGGTTAGTGTAAGGGTATGTGTTAGGGTTAGGGGTAGGGTTAGCCTTACAGTAAGGGTAAGGGTTAGGTTAGGGTTAGGGTTAGAGTTAGGTTTAGGGTTAGGGTAAGGGTAATGGCTAGGGTTAGGGTTACGGTTAGCTTTAGGTTTAGGGTAAGGGTAAGGGTTATGGTTAGGGTTAGGGTTATGGTTTGGGTAAGGGTTAGGGTTAGGTTTAGGGTAGGGGTTAGGGTAAGGGTAACTGTTAGGGTTAAAGGTAGGGTTAGTGTTAGGGTTAGGGTAAGGGTAATGGTTAGGGTTAGGGTTAGGGTAATGTTCAGGGTTAGGGTTAGGTTAATGGTAAGGGTTAGGGTTAGAGTTAGGGTTAGGGTAAGGGAAAGGGTAAGAGTAGGGTTGGGGTTATGTTTAGGGTTAGTTTTAGGGTTAGGGTTAGGGTTAGGGTTATGTTAAGTGTTAGGGTTAGGGTTAGGGTTAGGTTTAGGGTTAGGATTAGAGCAAGAGTAAGGGTTACAGTTAGGGTTAGGGTTAGGGTTATTGTAAGGGTAAGGGTTAGGGTTAGGGTTAGGGTTAGGATTAGGGTTAGGGTTAGAGTAAGGGTTAGGTTTAGGGTTAGGGTTAGGGTTAGGTTTAGGGTTAGGATTAGGGTTACGGTTAGAGTAAGGTTTAGGTTTCGGGTTAGGGTTAGGGTTAGGTTTAGGGTTAGGGTTAGGGTAAGGATAAGGGTTAGGGTTAGGGTTAGGGTAAGGTTTAGGGTTGGGGTTAAGGTTAGGGTTAGGGTTAGGGTTAGGGTTAGGGTTAAGGTTAGGTTTAGGTTTAGGGTTGGGGTTAGGGTTACGGTTAGGGTTAGGGTTAGGGTTAGGGTTAGGGTTATGTTTAGGGTAAGGGTTAGGTTTAGGTTTAGGGTAAGGGTAGGGTTAGGGTTAGGTTTACGGATGGTTTTAGAGTTTGGGTGTGTGTAAGGGTACGTATAAGTGTTAGTGTTAGTGTTAGGGTTAGGGTTAGGGTAGGGTTAGGTTTAGGTTAGGGTTAGGGTTAGGTTTAGGGTTAGGGGTAGGTTAAGGGTAAGGTTTAGTGTTAGGGTTAGGGTAAAGGTAAAGGTTAGGGTTAGGTTTACATTTAGGTTTAGGGTTAGGGTAAGGGTAAGGGATAGGGTTACGGAGAGGGTTAGGTATAGGGTTAGGGTTAGGGTTAGGGTAAGGCTAAGGGTTAGGGTTGAGGTTAGGGTTTGGGTTATGGTTAGGGTTAGGGTTATGGTAAGGGTAAGGGTTAAGGTTAGGTTTAGGGTTAGGGTTAGGGTAAGGGTAAGGGTTAAGTTTAGAGTTAGGATTATGGTTAGGGTTAGGATAAGGGTTAGGGTTAATGTTAGAGTTAGGGTTAGGGTGAGCATTAAGGTTAGGGTTAGGGTGAGGGTAAGGGTAAGGGTTAGGGTTAGGTTTAGGTTTAGTGTTAATGTAAGGGTAAGGGTTAGGTTTAGGTTTAGGGTTAGGTTTAGGGTTATGGATAGGATTAGGATTAGGGTTAATTTTAGGGTTAGGGTTTGGTTTAGGGTTAGGGTTAGGGTTAGGGTAAGGGTAAGGGTTAGGTTTAAGGTTAGGTTTAGGGTTAGGGTTAGGTTAAGGGTAAGAGTTAGGGTTAGGGTTAGGGTAAGGGTTAGGGTTAGGGTTAGGGTTAAGGTTAGGGTTAGGGGTTAGGGTTAGTGTTAGGTTAAGGGTAAGAGTTAGAGTTAGTGTTAAGGTTAGGGTTAGGGTAAGGTTTAGGGTTAGGGTCAGGGTTAGGGTTGGGATAAGTTTTAGGGTTATCGTTAGGTTACGGTAAGGGTAAGTGTTAGGGTTAGGGTTAGGGTTAGGGTTAGGGTAAGGAAAAGGGTTAGAGTTATTTTTAGGTTTAGGGTTGGGTTTAAGGTTAGGGTTAGGGTTAGGGTAATTGTATGGGTTAGGGTTATGGTTAGGATTAGGGTTAAACTTAGGGTTAGGGTTATGGTTAGGGTTACATGTAGGTTTAGGTATAGGTTTATGGTAAACGTTAGGGTTAGGGTTAGGGTAAGGGTTAGGGTTAGAGTTAGGGTTAGGTTTAGGGTTGGGTTTAAGGTTAGGGTTAGGGTAAGGGTATGGGTTAGGGTTAGGGTTAGGATTAGGGTTAAAGTTAGGGTCAGGGTTAGGGTTAGGTTAAGTGTTAGGGGTAGGGGTTAGGGTTAGGGTTAGCGTTAGGGTTAGGGTAAGGGTTAGGGTTAGGCTTAGGGTTAGGGTAAGGGTTAGGGTTAGGGTTAGGGTTAGGGTAAGGTTAAGTGTTAGGGGTAGGGTTAATGTTAGGGATAGGGTAAGTGTTAAGGTAAGGGTTAGGCTTAAGGTTAGGTTTAGGGTTAGGGTTAGGGGTAAGGTTAGGGTTAGAGTTAGGGTAAGGGTAAGGGTTAGGGTTAGGATTAGGGTTAGGGTTAGGGTAAGGTTAAGGTTTAGGGTTAGGGTTAGGTTTAGATTTAGGGTTAGGGTTAGGGTAAGGGTAAGGGTTAGGGTTAGCATTAGGGTTAGGGTTAGGGTAAGGGTTAAGATTAGGGTTAAGGTTAGGGTTAGGGTAAGGTAAGGGTTAGGTTTAGGGTTAGGGTTAGGGTTAGGGTAAGGGTTAGGTTTAGGGTTAGGGTTAGGGTTAGTGTTAGGGTTAGGGTTAGGGTAAGGGTAAGGGTTAATTTTGGGTTGTTGTTGATGTTAGGGTATGGGTTAGGGGTAGGAGTAAGTGGTAGGGTTAGGGTAAGTGTTGGAGGTAGTGTTTGGGTTAGGGTTAGGTAAGGGTTGGGTAAAGGTTACGGTTAGGGTAAGGGTTAGGGTTAGGGTTAGGGTAAGGGTAAGTGTTAGGGTTAGGGTTAGGGTTAGGGTTAGGGTAAGTGTAAGGGTTAGGTTTAGGGTTAGTATAAGGGTTAGGGTTAGGGAAAGTTTAAGGGTTAGGGTTAGGGTTAGTGTTAGGGTAATGGTTAGGGTTAGGATTAGCGTTAGGTTTAGGTTTAGGGTTAGGTTTAGGGTAAGGGTAGGGGTTAGGGTTAGATAAGGGTTACGGTTAAATTTGCGTTTAGGGTTAGGGTTAGGGTTAGGGTTAGGGTTAGTGTAAGGGTTAGGATTAGGGTTAGGATAAGGGTTAAGGAGAGTTTTAGGGTTAGGGTTAGAGTTAGGGTTAGGATAAGGGTTAGGGTTAGGGTTAGGGTTATGGTAAGGGTAAGTGTTAGGGTTAGGGTTAGTGTTAGGTTTAGGGTTAGGGTAGGGTTAGAGTTAAGGTAAGTGTTAGGTTTAGGGTTGGGGTTAAGGTTAGGGTTAGGGTTAGGGTAAGGATATGGGTTAGGGTTAGGGTTAGGGTTAGGGTTAAAGTTAGGGTTAGGGTTAGGGTTAGGGTTACATGTAGGTTTAGGTTTAGGTTTAGGGTAAAGGTTAGGGTTAGGGTTAGGGTAAGGGTTAGGGTTAGAGTTAGGGTTAGGTTTAGGGTTGGGTTTAAGGTTAGGATTAGGGTTAGGGTAAGGGTATGGGTTAGGGTTAGGGTTAGGATTAGGGTTAAAGTTAGGGTCAGGGTTAGGGTTAGGTTAAGTGTTAGGGGTAGGGGTTAGGGTTAGGGTTATGGTTAGCGTTAGGGTTATGGTAAGGGTTAGGGTTAGGGTTACGGTTAGGGTAAGGGTTAGGGTTAGGGTTAGGGTTAGGGTAAGGTTAAGTGTTAGGGATAGGGTTAATGTTAGGGTTAGTGTAAGTGTTAAGGTAAGGTTTAGGCTTAAGGTTAGGTTTAGGGTTAGGGTTAGGGGTAAGGTTAGGGTTAGAGTTAGGGTAAGGTAAGGGATAGGGTTAGGATTAGGGTTAGGGTTAGGGTAAGGTTAAGTGTTAGGGTTAGGGTTAGGTTTAGATTTAGGTTTAGGGTTAGGGTAAGTGTAAGTGTTAGGGTTAACGTTAGGGTTAGGGTTAGGTTTAGGGTTAGGGTTAGGGTTAGGGTAAGGGTAAGGGTTAGGGTTAGGGTTAGGGTTAGGGTAAGCTAAGGGTTTGGTTTAGGGTTAGGGTTAGGGTTAGGGTAAGGTTTAGGTTTAGGGTTAGGGTTGGGGTTAGTGTTAGGGTTAGGTTTAGGGTAAGGGTAATGGTTAATTTTGGGTTAGGGTTGGGGTTAGGGTAAGGGTTAGGGTTAGGAGTAAGGAGTAGGGTTAGGGTAAGGGTTAGAAGTAGTGTTTGGGTTAGGGTTAGGTAAGGGTAGGGTTAAGGTTACGGTTAGGGTAATGGTTAGGGTTAGGGTTAGGGTTAGGGTAAGGGTAAGTGTTAGGGTTAGGGTTAGGGTTAGGGTAAGTGTAAGGGTTAGGTTTAGGGTTAATATAAGGGTTAGGGTTAGGGAAAGGTTAAGGGTTAGGGTTAGGGTTAGGGTAATGGTTAGGGTTAGAGTTAGCGTTAGCTTTAGGTTTAGGGTTAGGTTTAGGGTAATGGTAGGGGTTAGGATTAGATAAGGGTTACGGTTAAATTTGAGGTTAGGGTTATGGTTAGGGTTAGGGTTAGTGTAAGGGTTAGGATTAGGGTTAGGATAAGGGTTAGGGAGAGTTTTAGGGTTAGGGTTAGAGTTAGGGTTAGGATAAGGGTTAGGGTTAGGGTTAGGGTTATGGTAAGGGTAAGTGTTAGGGTTAGGGTTAGTGTTAGGTTTAGGGTTAGGGTATGGTTAGGGTTAAGGTAAGTGTTAGGTTTAGGGTTGGGGTTAAGGTTAGGGTTAGGGATAGGGTAAGGATAAGGGTTAGGGTTAGGGTTAGGGTTAGGTTTAGTGTTAGGTTTAGGGTTAGGGTTAGAGTTAGGATTAGGATAAGGGTTAGGGTTAGGGTTAGGGTTATGGTAAGGGTAAGTGTTAGGGTTAGGGTTAGTGTTAGGGTAAGGGTTAGGGTTAGGGTTAGGGTTAGGGTTAGGGTTAGTGTTAGGGTAAGGGTTAGGGTTAGGGTTAGGTTTAGGTTTAGGTTTGGGTTTAAGGTTAGGGTTAGGGTAAGGGTAAGGGTTAGGGTTAGGGTTAGGGTTAGGATTAAGGTTACGTTTAGGGTTAGGTTTAGGGTTAGGATTAGTGTTAGTGTTAGAGTAAGGGTTAGGTTTAGGGTTAGGGTTAGGGTTAGGGTTAGGGTAAGGGTAAGGGTTAGGGTTAGGGTTAGGGTTAGGTTTAGGTTTAGGTTTGGGGTTTAGGTTAGGGTAGGGGTAGGGTTAGAGTTAGGGTTAGGATTAGGGTTATGTTTAGGGTAAGGGTTAGGTTTAGGTTTAGGGTAAGGGTAGGGTTAGACTTAGGGTTATTATTAAACTTAGGGTAAGGGTTAGAGTTAGGGTTAAGGTTAGCTTTAGGGTTAGGTGTAGGGTTACGGTTAGGGTTAGGTTTAGGGTTAGGGTAAGGGTATGTGTTAGGGTTAGGGTTAGGGTTAGGGTTAGGGTTAGCGTTAGGTTAAGAGTAAAGGTTAGGGTTAGGGTTGGGGTTAAGGTAAGGGTAAGGGTTAGGGTTAGGGTTAGGGATATGTTTAGGGTAAGGGTTAGGGTTAGGTTTAGGGTAAGTTTAAGGTTTACGGTTAGGGTTAAGTTTACGGTAAGGGTAAGGGTTAGGTTTGGGTTAGGGTTAGGCGTAGGTTTAGGGTTAGGGTAAGTGTAAGGGTTAGGGTTAGGCTTACGGTAAGGGTAAGGGTTAGAGTTAGGGTAGGGATTAGGGTAAGCGTAAGTGTTAGGGTTATGGTTAGGCTTAGGATAAGGGTAAGGGTTAGGGTTAGGGTTAGGGTTAGGTTTAGGTGTTAGAGGTTAGGCTTAGGGTTAGCGTTAGGGTTAGGTTTAGAGTAAAGGAGAGGTTTAGGGTTAGGGTTATGGTTAGGGTTATGGTTAAGTTTAGGGTTAAGGCTAGGGTAAGAATAAGTGTTAGGGTTAGGGTTAGGGTTAGGTTGAGGGTTAGGGTTAGGGTAAGGGCAAGGGTAAGGTTAGGGTTAGGGTTAGGGTTAAGGTTAGGGTTAGGGTTAGGGATAGGGTTAGGTTTACAGTTAGGGATAGGGTAAGGGTAAGGGTTAGGGTTAATGTTAGTGTTAGGGTTAGGGTTAGGGTTAGGGTTAGGGTTAGGTTTAGGATTAGGGAAAGGGTTAGGGTTAGGGTAAGGTTTAGGGTTAGGGTTATGGTTATGGTTAGAGTTAGGTTTAGGTTTAGGGTTAGGGTTATGGTTAGGGTTAGGGTTAGGGTAAGTGTTAGGGTAAGGGTTAGGGTTAGGTTTAGGGTTGGGATTAAGTTTAGGGTTAGGGTAAGGGTTAGGGTTACGGTTAAGGTTAGGATTAGGTAAGTGTTAGTGTTAGGGTTAGGGTTAGGTTTAGGTTTAGGGTGAGGGTTAGGTTTAGGGTTAGGGTTAGGTTTAGGTTTATGGTTAGGGGTAGGTTAAGGGTAAGGTTTAGGGTTAGGGTTAGGGTAGAGTTAAAGGATAGGGTTAGGTTTAGGGTTAGGGTTAGGGTTAGGGTAAGGGTAAGGATTAAGGTTACCAAGAGGGTTAGGTTTAGGGTTAGGGTTAGGGTTAGGGTTTGGCTAAGGGTTAGGGTTGAGGTTAGGCTTAGGGTTAGGGTTAGGGTAAGGCTAAGGGTTACGGTTGAGGTTAGGGTTTGGGTTAGGGTTAGGGTTAGGGTTAGGGTAAGGGTAAGGGTTAAGGTTAGGTTTAGGGTTAGTGTTAGGATAAGGGTAAGGGTTAAGTTTAGAGTTAAGGTTAGGGTTAGGGTTAGGATAAGGGTTAAGATTAATGTTAGAGTTAGGGTGAGTGTAAGGGTAAGGGTTAGGGTTAGGGTTAGGTTTAGGTTTAGGGTAAGGTAAGGGTAAGGGTTAGGGTTAGCTTTAGGGTTATGGTTAGGGTTAAGTTTAGGGTTAGGGTTTGGTTTAGGGTTAGGGTTAGGGTTAGGGTAAGGGTAAGGGTTAGGGTTAGGATTAGGGTTAGGTTTAAGGTTAGGTTTAGGGTTAGGGTTAGGTTAAGGGTAAGAGTTAGGGTTAGGGTTAGGGTAAGGGTTAGGGTTAGGGTTAAGGTTAGGGTTAGGGGTTAGGGATAGGGTTAGGGTTAGGGTCACTGTTAGGGTTAGGGTTAGGGTTAGGGTTAGGTTTAGGATAAGGGTTAGGGTTAGGGTTACAGTTAGGGTAAGGTAAGTGTTAGGGTTAGGGTTAGGGTTAGTTTTAGGGTTAGAGTTAGGGTTAGGTTTAGGGTTAGGTTTAGGTAAGGGTAGGGGTTAGGGTTAGGGTAAGGGTTAGGGTTAAGTTTGAGGTTAGGGTTAGGGTTAATGTTAGGGTTAGGACGAGGGTTAGGGTTAGGGTAAGGGTTACGGTTAGTTTTAGGGTTAGGGTTAGAGTTAGGGTTAGGGTTAGGGTAAGGGTTAAGTTTAGGGTTAGGGTTAGTGTTAGTGTAAGGGTTAGGGTTAGGGGTTAGTGTTAGGGTTAGGGTTAGGGTAAGGGTTAGGGTTAGGTTTAGGGTTAGGTTTAGGATATGGTTTAGGGTTAGTGTTAGGGTAAGGGTAAGGGTAAGTGTTAGGGTTAGGGTTAGGTTTAGAGTTAGGGTAAGATTTAGGGATAGGGTAAGGTTTAAGTTTAGGGTTGAGGTTAAGGATAGGGTTAGGGTTAGGGTAAGGGTTAGGGTTAGGGTTAAGGTTAGGGTTAGGCTTAGGGTTAGGTGTAGCATTAGGGTTAGGGTTAGGGTAAAGTTTAGGTTTAGGGTTAGGGTTATGGTTAGGGTTAGGATAAGTGTTAGGGTTAAGCTTAGGGTAAGGGTTAGGGTTAGTTTTAGGGTTAGGGTTAGAGTAGGGGTTAGGTTTAGGGTTAGGGGTAGGGTTAGGTTTAGGGTTAGGGTTAGGGTAAGGGTAAGGGTTAGGGTTAGGGTTAGGGTTAGGTTTAGGGTTGGGGTTTAGGTTAGGGTTAGGGTTAGGTTAAGGGTAAGGATTAGCCTTGGGGTTAGTGTTAGGGTACGGGTTATGTTTAGGGTTAGGGTTAGGGTTAGGTCTGGGGTTACGGTTAGGGTTAGGGTTAGCGTTAGGATAAGGATATGTGTTAGGGTTAGGGTTAGGGTTAGGGTTAGTGTTAGCGTTAGGATAAGGGTAAGGGTTAGGGTTAGGGTAAGCGTTATGGTAAGGGTTAGGGTTAGGGTTAGGGTTAGGTTTAGGGTAAGGGTTAGTGTTGGGTTTAGGGTAAGGGTAGGGTTAGGTTTAGGGTTAGGGTTAAAGTTAGGGTAAGGGTTAGAGTTAGGGTTAGGGTTAGCTTTATGTTTAGGTGTAGGGTTACGGTTAGGGTTAGGGTTAGGGTTAGGGTAAGGGTATGTGTTAGGGTTAATGTTAGGTTTAGGGTTAGCGTTAGGGTAAGAGTGAAGGTTAGGGTTAGGGTTAGGGTTAAGGTAAGGGTTAGGGTTAGGGTTAGGTTTAGGGTTAGGGTAAGTTTAAGTGTTAGGGTTAGGTTTACGGTAAGAGTTAGGGTTAGGGTTAGGGTTAGGGTAAGTGTTAGGGTAAGGGTTAGGGTTAGGTTTAGGTTTAGGGTTGGGATATCAGTTTAATGTTAGGGTAAGGGTAAACGTTACGGTTAAGGTTAGGATTAGGGTAAGTGTTAGAGTTAGGGTTAGGGTTAGGTTTAGAGTTAAGGTTAGGGTAAGGATAAGGGTTAGTGTTAGTTTTAGGGTGAGGTTTAGGGTTAGATTTAGGGTTAGCGTGAGGTTTAGGTTTAAGGTTAGGGGTATGTTTAGGTTTAGGGTTAGGGGTAGGTTAAGGGTAAGGTTTAGGATTAGGGTTAGGGTAAAGGTGAAGGTTATGGTTAGGTTTAGGGTTAGGGTTAGGGTAAGAGTAAAGGTTAGGGTTAGGGTTAGGGTTAAGGTAAGGGTAAGGGTTAGGGTTAGGGTTAGGGTTATGTTTAGGGTAAGGGTTAGGGTTAGGTTTAGGGTAAGTTTAAGTTTTACGGTTAGGGTTAGGGTTAGGGTTAGTGTAAGGGTTAGGGTTAGGGTTAGGGTAAGGTAAGGGTTAGGTTTAGGGTTAGGGTTAGGGTTAGGGTAAGGTTAAGGTTTAGGGTTAGGGTAAGGGTTAGGTTTAGGGTTAGGGTTAGGCATAGTGTTAGGGTTATGGTTAGGGTAAGGGTAAGGGTTAATTTTGGGTTAGGTTTGGGGTTAGGTTAAGGGTTAGGGTTAGGAGTAAGGGGTAGGGTTAGGGTAAGTGTTAGGGTTAGGGTTAGGGTTAGGTTTAAGATTAGGTTTAGATTTAGGGTTAGGATAAGGGTAAAGGTTAGGGTTAGGGTTAAGGTTTTGTTTAGGGTTAGGGTTAGGGTTAGGTTTAGGGTAAGTGTTAGGGTTAGGGTTAGGTTTAGGTGTTAGGCTTAGGGTTAGTGTAAGGTAAGGGTTATGGTTATGGTTATGGTTATGGTTAAGGTTAGGGTTAGGGTTAGGGTAAGGGTAAGGGTTAGGTTTAGAGTTAGGGTAAGGGTTAGGGTTAGGGTTAGGGTTAGGGTTAGGGTTAGTGTACGGTAAGGGTTATGGTTAGGGTTATGGTTATGGTTAAGGTTAGGGTTAGTGTTAGGGTAAGGGTAAGGGTTAGGGTTAGAGATAGGGTAAGGGTTAGGGTTAGGGTTAGGGTTAAGTTAAGGGTAAGGGATAGGGTTAAGTTTAGGGTTAGGGTTAGGGTTAGGGTTAGGTAAGGGTCAGGGTTAGGGTTAGGTTTGGGTTAGGGTAAGGGTAAGGGTTAGGTTTAGGTTTAGGGTTAGGTTTAGGCTTATGTTTAGGGTAAAGGTAAGGGTTAGGGTTAGGGGTAGGGTTATGGTTAAGTTTAGGGGTAGGGTGAGGTTAAGGGTAAGTGTTAGGGTTAGGTTTAGCGTAAGAGTAAGGGTTAGGGTTAGGGTTAGGGTTTGGTTTAGGGTTAGGTTTAGGGTTAGGGTTAGGGTAAGGGTTAGGGTCAGGTTTAGTGTTAGGGTTAGTGTTATGTTTAGGGTTAGGGTTAGGGTAAGAGCAAGGTTTAGGGTTAGGGTTATGGTTAAGGTTAGGGTTAGGGTTAGGGTTATGTTTAGATTTAGGGTTAGGGTTAGGGTTAGTGTTAGGGTTAGGGTAAGGGTAAGGGCAAGGGTTAGGTTTAGGGTTAGGGTTAGGTTTAGAGTTAGGGTTAGGGTAATGGTAAGGGTTAGGGTTACGGTTAAGGTTAGGTTTAAGGTTAGGGTTAGGTTAAGGGTAAGTGTTAGGGTTAGGGTAACGGTTAGGGTTAGGGTTGGGGTTAGGGTTAGGGTTAGAGTTAGGTTTAGGTTTAGGGTAAGGGTAAGGGTTAGGGTTAGGGTTATTGCTAGGGTTAGGGTAAGGGTTAGGGTTAGGGTTAGGGTTAGGGTTAAGGTTAGGGGAAGGGTGAGGTTAAGGGTAAGTGTTAGGTTTAGGCTTAGCGTAAGAGTAAGGGTTGGGGTTAGGGTTTGGTTTAGGGTTAGGTTTAGGGTTAGGGTTAGGGTAAGGGTTAGGGTTAGGTTTAGGGTTAGGGTTAGTGTTATGTTTAGGGTTCGGGTTAGGGTAAGAGCAAGGGTTAGGGTTAGGGTTAGGGTTAAGGTTAGGTTTAGGGTTAGGGTTAAGGTTAGGGTTAGGGTTAGGTTTAGGTTTAGATTTAGGGTTAGGATAAGGGTAAAAGTTAGGGGTAGGGTTAAGGTTATGTTTAGGTTTAGGGTCAAGGTTAGGGTAAGTGTGAGGGTTAGGGTTTGGGTAAGGTTTTGGGTTAGGGTTAGGGTTAGGGTTAGAGTTAGGTTTAGGGTTAGGGTAAGGGTAAGTGTTAGGGTTAAATTTAGGGTTAGGGTTAGGTTAAGGGCTAATGATAGGGGTTAAGGTAAGGGTTAGGGTTAGGGTTAGTGTAAGGGTTAGGTTAGGGTTAGGTTTAGGGTAAGTGTTAGGGTTAAGGTTAGGGTTTAGGGGTTAGGATTAGGGTTAGGGTTAGGTTTAGGGTTAGGGTTAGCGTAAGGGTAAGGTTTAGGATTAGGGTTAGTGTCAGGGTTAGGGTTAGGGTTAGGTTGACGGTTAGGGTTAGGGTAAGGGCAAGGGTTAGGTTTAGGGTTAGGGTTAAGGTTAGGGTTAGGTTTAGGGTTAGGGTTAGGTTTAGAGTTAGGGTTAGGGTAAGGGTAAGGGTTAGAGTTAGGGTTAGGGTTAAGATTAGGTTTAAGGTTAGGGTTAGGTTAAGGATAAGTGTTAGGGTTAGGGTTAGGGTAACGGTTAGGGTGAGGGTTGGGGTTAGGGTTAGGGTTAGAGTTAGGTTTAGGTTTAGGGTAAGTGTAAGGGTTAGGGTTAAGGTTAGGGTTAGGTTTATGGTTATGGTTAGGGTTAGGTTTAGGTTTAGGGGTAGGGTAAGGTTAAGCGTTAGGGTTAGAGTTAGGGCAAAGGTAAGGGTTAGGGTTAGGGTTAGGGTTAGGATTAAGGTTAGGTTTAGGGTTAGGATTAGGTTTAGGGTAAGTGTTAGGGTTAGGGTTATGGTTAGGGTTAGGTTTAGGGTTAGGGTTAGGGTAAGGGTAAGGGTAATGGTTAGGGTTATGGTTATGGTTAAGTTTAGGGTTAGGGTTAGGGTAAGGGTAAGGGTTAGGGTTAGGGCTAATGTAAGGTTTTGGGTTAGGGTTAGGGCTAAGTTAAGGGTAAGGGATAGGGTTAAGTTTAGGGTTAGGGTTAGGGTTAGGTAAGGGTAAGGGTTAGGGTTAGGTTTGGGTTAGGGTAAGGGTAAGGGTAAGGGTTAGGTTTAGGGTTAGGGTTAGGTTTAGGGTTATGGTTAGGGTTAGGGTAAGGGTTAGGGTTAGGTTTAGGTTTAGGGTTAAGTTTAGGGGTAGGGTGAGGTTAAGGGTAAGTGTTAGGGTTAGGTTTAGAGTTAGGGTTAGGGTAAGGGTAAGGGTTAGAGTTAGGGTTAGGGTTAAGGTTAGGTTTAAGGTTAGGGTTAGGTTAAGGATAAGTGTTAGGGTTAGGGTTAGGGTAACGGTTAGGGTGAGGGTTGGGGTTAGGGTTAGGGTTAGAGTTAGGTTTAGGTTTAGGGTAAGTGTAAGGGTTAGGGTTAAGGTTAGGGTTAGGTTTATGGTTATGGTTAGGGTTAGGTTTAGGTTTAGGGGTAGGGTAAGGTTAAGCGTTAGGGTTAGAGTTAGGGTAAAGGTAAGGGTTAGGGTTAGGGTTAGGGTTAGGATTAAGGTTAGGTTTAGGGTTAGGATTAGGTTTAGGGTAAGTGTTAGGGTTAGGGTTAGGGTTAGGGTTAGGTTTAGGGTTAGGGTTAGGGTAAGGGTAAGGGTAATGGTTAGGGTTATGGTTATGGTTAAGTTTAGGGTTAGGGTTAGGGTAAGGGTAAGGGTTAGGGTTAGGGCTAATGTAAGGTTTTGGGTTAGGGTTAGGGCTAAGTTAAGGGTAAGGGATAGGGTTAAGTTTAGGGTTAGGGTTAGGGTTAGGTAAGGGTAAGGGTTAGGGTTAGGTTTGGGTTAGGGTAAGGGTAAGGGTAAGGGTTAGGTTTAGGGTTAGGGTTAGGTTTAGGGTTGTGGTTAGGGTTAGGGTAAGGTTTAGGGTTAGGTTTAGGTTTAGGGTTAAGTTTAGGGGTAGGGTGAGGTTAAGGGTAAGTGTTAGGGTTAGGTTTAGCGTAAGAGGAAGGGTTAGGGTTAGGGTTAGGGTTTGGTTTAGGGTTAGGTTTAGGGTTAGGGTTATGTTTAGGGTTAGGGTAAGGGTTAGGGTAAGGGTTAGGGTTAGGTTTAGGGTTAGGGTTAGTGTTATGTTTAGGGTTAGGGTTAGGGTAAGAGCAAGGGTTAGGGTAAAGGTTAGGGTTAAGGTTAGGGTTAGGGTTAGGGTTAGGTTTACATTTAGGGTAAGGGTTAGGGTTAGTGTTAGGTTTAGGGTTAGGGTTAGAGTAAGAGTGAGGGTTATGGTTAGGGTAAGTTTTTGGGTTAGGGTTAGGGTTAGAATTAGGTTTAGGGTTAGGGTAAGGGTAAGTGTTAGGGTTAAATTTAGGGTTAGGGTTAGGTTAAGGGCTAAGGATAGGGGTTAGGGTTAGGGTTCGGGTAAGGGTTAGGGTTAGGGTTACTGTAAGGGTTAGGGTTAGGTTTAGGGTTTAGTGTTAGGGTTAGGTTAGGGTTGGGTTAGCGTTCGGTTGACGGTTAGGGTTAGTGTTAGGGTTAGGGTTTAGGGGTTAGGGTTAGGGTTAGGGTTAGGTTTAGGGTTAGGGTTAGGGTAAGTGTAAAGTTTAGGGTTAGGGTTAGGGTTAGGGTTATGTTGACGGTTAGGGTTAGGGTAAGGGCAAGGGTTAGGGTTAGGGATATGCTTAGGGTTAGGTTTAGGTTTAGGGTTAGGTTTAGAGTTAGGGTTAGGGTAAGGGTAATGTTAGGGTTAGGGTTAGGGTTAACGTTATGCTTATGGTTAGGGTTAGGATTAGGTTTAGATTTAGGGTTAGCATAAGGGTAAAGGTTAGTGTTAGGGTTAGTGTTAAGGTTATGGTTAGGGTTAGGGTTAGAGTTAGGGTAAGGGTGAGGGTTAGGGTTAGGGTAAGGTTTTGGGTTAGGTTTAGGGTTAGGGTTAGAGTTAGGTTTAGGGTTAGGGTAAGGGTAAGTGTTAGGGTTAAATTTAGGGTTATGGTTAGGTTAAGGGCTAAGGATAGGGGTTAGGGTTAGGGTAAGGGTTAGGGTTAGGGTTAGTGTAAGGGTTAGGGTTAGGGTTAGGGTTAGGTTACGTAAGGGTTAGGTTTAGGGTTAGGGTTAGGGTTAGGGTTAGGGTTAGGTTTAGGCTTAAGTTTAGGGTTAGGGTTAGGGTTAGGGTTAGGGATAAGGTTAGGGTTAGGTTTAGGGTAAGGGTTAGGGTTTGAGTTAGGGTTAGGGTAAGGGTAAGGGTTAGATTTAGGGTTAGGGTTAAGGTTAGGGTTAGGGTTAGGGTTAAGGTTATGATTAGGGTTAGGGTTAGGGTTAGGGTAAGGGTTAGGGTTAGGGTTAGGGTAAGCTTTTGGGTTAGGGTTAGGTTTAAGGTTAGAGTTAGGTTTAGGGTTAGGGTAAGGGTAATTGTTAGGGTTAAATTTTGGGTTAGGGTTAGGTTAAGGGCTAAGGATAGGGGTTAGGGTTAGAGTAAGGGTTAGGGTTAGGGTTAGTGTAAGGGTTAGGATTAAGGTTAGGTTAAGTAAGGGTTAGGGTTAGGGTTAGGGTAAGGGTAAGGGTTAAGGGTATGTTTAGGTTTAGAGTTAGTGTTAGGGTTAGGGTTAGTTTTAGGGTTAGCGTTAGGGTTAGGGTTAGGGTAAGGGTAAGGGTTAGGGTTAGGTTTAGGGTATGGTAAGGGTTAGGGTTAGGGTGAGGGAAAAGGTAAGAGTTAGGGTTAGGATTAGGGTTATGGTAAGGATTTGGGTTAGGGTTAGGGCTAGGGTAACGGTTAGGTTTAGGGTTAGGGTTAGCATTAAGTTTAGGGTTAGGGTTAGGGTAAGGTTAAGGGTTAGGGTTAGGGTTACGGTTAGGGTTAGACGTTAGGGTTAGGTTTTGGTTTAGGTTTAGGGTTAGGGAAAGGATAAGAGTTAGGGTTAGGTTACGGTTAGGATTCGGGTTAGGGTTACGGTTAGGGTTAGGGTTAGGGTAAGGGTAAGGGTTAGGGTTAGGGGTAGGTTTAGGGTTAGGGTTAGGGTTAGGTTAGGGTTAGGGTTAGGGTTAGGTTTAGGGTTAGGTTAAGGGTAAGGTTTAGGGTTAGGTTTAGGATTAGTGTTAGGGAAAGGTAAGGGTTAAGGTTAGGTTTACGCTTAGAATAAGGATTAGGGTTAGGGTTAGGTTTAGGGTAATGGTTAGGGTTAGGGTTAGGGTTAGCATTAAGGTTAGGGTTAGGGTAAGGGTAAGGGTTAGGGTTAGGGTTAGGGTTAGGTTTGGGGTTAGGATTAAGGATAGCGTAAGGGTTAGGGTTAGGGTTAGGGTAAGGATTACTGTTAGGGTTAGAGTTTGGGTTAGGTTTAGGTTATTGTTAGGGTAAAGGTTAGAGTAAGGTTTAGGGTTAGGGTTAGGGTAAGGTAAGTGTTAGGGTTAGGGTTAGGGTTTTGGTTAGGGTAAGGGTAACGGGTAGCTTTAGGGTTATGGTTAGGTTTAGGGTTAGGGATAGGTTAAGGGTTAAGGTTAGGGGTTAGGGTTAGGGTTAGGGTAAGGGTTAGATTTAGGGTAAGTGTTAGGGTTAAGTTTAGGGTTAGGTTTAGGGTTAGTGTTAGTGTTAGGGTAAGGATAAGGGTTAGGGTTAGTATTTGGTTTAGGGTTAGGTTTAGGGTAAGGGTAAGGGTTAGTGTTAGGGTGAGGGTTAGGTTTAGGGTTGGGGTTAGGTTAAGGATTAAGGTTAGTGGTTATGGTTAGGGTTAGGGTTAGGGTAAGGGTTAGGTTTAGTCAAGTGTTAGGGTTAGGGTTAGGGTTAGTGTTAGGGTAAGGCTAAGGGTTAGGGTTAGGGTTAGGGTTAGGGTTAGGTTTAGAGTTAGGTTTAGGGTTACGGTTAGGGTTAGGTTTAGTGTTAGTTTTAGGGTTAGGTTTAGGGTTAGGTTTAGGGTTATGGTTAGGGTTAGGGTTAGGGTAAGGTTATGAGCTAGGGTTAGGGTTAGGGTTAGGATAAGGATTAGGGTTAGGGTTAGGTTAGGGCTAGGTTTAGAGTAAGCATTAGGCTTAGGGTTAGGGTTAGCAATAGGGTAAGGGTAAGAGTTAGGGTTAGTATTAGGGTTGGAGTTAGAATAGGGTTAGGGTTAGGGTTAGGGTTAGGTTTAGGGTTAGGGTAAGGGTACGGGTTAGGGTTAGGGTTAGGGTAAGGGTTAGGGTTAGGGTTAGGGTTAGGGTAGGTGTTAGGGTAAGGGTAAGTGTTACGGTTAGGGTTAGGGTTAGGATAAGGGTAAGGGTTAGGGTTAGGGTTATGGGTTAGAGTTAGGGTTAGGGTTAGCCTTAAGGTTAGGGTTAGGGTGAGGGTAAGGATAAGGATAAGGTTTAGGGTTAGGTTTAGGGTTAGGGTAAGGGTAAGTGTTAGGCGTAGGGTGAGGATTAGTTTTAGGGTTAGGGTTAGGTTTAGTGTTGGGGTAAAGGTTAGGGTTAGGGTTAGGTTTAGGTTTAGGTTTAGGGTTAGGGTTAGGGTAAGGGTAAGGGCGAGCTTTAGGGTTAGGGTTAGGTTTAGGTTTGGGGTTAAGTTAGGGTTAGGGTTAGGGTAAGGGTAAGGGGTAGGGTGAGGGTTAGGGTTAGGGTTAGGGTTAGGTTTAGGGTTAGGGTTATTGTTAGGGTTATGTTTAGGGTTACTGTTAGGGTTAGGGTAAGGGTTCGTGTTAGAGTTCGGGTTAAGGTTAGGGTTAGGGTTATCAATAGCGTAAGGGTAAGGGTTAGAGTTAAGGTAAGGGTACGGGTTAGGGTTAGGGTTAGGTTTAGGGAAAGGGTTAGGGTTAGGTTTAGGGTAAGGATATGGTTTAGGGTTAGGGTTAGGGTTAGGGCAAGGGTAAGGTTTAGGGTTAGGGTTAGGGTTAGGGTTAGGCTTAGGGTTAGTGTAAGGTTAAGGTTAGGGTTATGTTTAGGGTAAGTGTTAGGGTTAGGTTTAGGTTTAGGTTTAGGGTTAGGGTTAGGGTTAGGGTTAGGGTAAGGGTTAGGGTTAGGGTTAGGTTTAGGGTAAGGGTATGTGTTAAGGTTAGGGTTAGGTTTATGGTTAGTGTTTGGGTAAGGGTAAGGGTGAGAGTTAGTTTTAAGGTAGGGGTTAGGGTTAGCGTTAGGGATAGGGTTAGGGTTAGGTTTATGGTAAGGGATAGAGTTAGTTTTAGGGTAAGGGTAAGGTTTAGGGTTAGGGTTAGGGTTAGGGATAGGGTTAGGTGTAGAAGGGTTAGGGTAAGGGTTAGGGTTAGGGTTAGGGTAAGGGTTAGGTTTAGGATTAGGGTAGGATTTAAGGTAAGGGTAAGTGTTAGGGTTAGGGTTAGGCTTATGTTTGGGGGTTAGGGTTAGTGTTAGGTTAGGTTTAGGTTTAGGGTTAGGGTAAGGGTAAGAATTAGGGTTAGGGTTAGGGTTAGGGATAGGGTTAGGTGTAGAAGGGTTAGGGTAAGGGTTAGGGTTAGTGTTAGGGTAGGGTTAGGTTTAGGATTAGGGTAGGATTTAAGGTAAGGGTAAGTGTTAGGGTTAGGGTTAGGCTTATGTTTGGGGGTTAGGGTTAGGGTTAGGTTAGGTTTAGGTTTAGGGTTAGGGTAAGGGTAAGAATTAGGGTTAGGGTTAGTGTTAGGATTAGGGTTAGTGATAGGTTTAGGGTTAGGGTTAGGGTAAGGCAAGGGTTTGGGTTAGGGTTAGGATTAAGGTTAGGGTTAGGGTTAGGGTTAGGGTTAGGTTTAGAATTAGGGTTAGGGTAAAGGTAACGTTTAGGTTTAGGTTTAGGGTTAGGGAAAGGGTTAGGGTTAATGTTACGGTAAGGTTTAGGGTTAGGATAAGTGTTAGGGTTAGAGTTAGGGTTAGGGTTAGGGTAAGGGTAACGGTTAGGGTTTAGTTTAGGGTTAGGGTTAGGGTTAGGGTAAGGGTATGTGTAAGGGTTAGGGCTAGGGTTAGGGTTTGGATAAAGGTTAGGGTTAGAGTTAGGGTTAGGGTAAGCGTTAGGTTTAGGGTTAGGGTTAGGTTTAGGGTAAGTGTTAGGGTTAGTGTTAGTGTTAGGGTTAGGGTTAGGTTTAGGGTTAGAGTAAGGGTTAGGATTAGGGTTAGGGTAAGGGTTAGGCTTAGGTTTAGGGTTAGGGTTAGGGTAAGGGTAAGAGTTAGGTTTAGAGTTAGGGTTAGGTTTAGTGTTGGGGTAAAGGTTAGGGTGAGGGTTAGGTTTTGCGTTAGGGTTAGGGTTAGTGTTAGGGTTAGGGTAAGGGTAAGGGTTAGGGTTAGGGTTAGGGTTAGGGTAAGGGTAAGGTTTAGCGTTAGGGTTAGGGTTAGGTTTAGGGTTGGGGTTACGTTAAGGGTTAAGGTTAGGGGTTAGGGTTAGGGTTAGGGTTATGGTAAGGGTTAGGTTTAGGGTAAGTGTTAGGGTTAAGGTTAGGGTTAGCGTTAGGTTTAGAGTTAGGGTTAGGGTAAGAGTAATGGTTAGGGTTAGGGTTTGGTTTTGGGTTAGGTTTAGGGTAAGGGTAATGGTTAGCTTTAGGGTTAGGGTTAGGTTTAATGCTGGGGTTAGGTTAAGGGTTAAAGTTAAGGGTTCAGTTTAGGGTTAGGCTTAGGGTAAGGGTTAGGTTTATGGTAAGTGTTAGGGTTAGGTTTAGGGTTATGTTTAGGGTTAGAGTTAGGGTTAGGCTTAGGGTAAGGGTATGTGTTAGGGTTAGGGTCAGGGTTAAGGTTAGGATAAGGATTAGGTTTAGGGTTAGGGTTAGGGTTAGGTTTAGGGTAAGCTTTAGGCTTAGGGTTAAGGTTAGGGTTTGGGTAAGGTTAAGGGTTAGCGTTAGGATTAGATTTTGGTTTACAGTAGGGTTAGGGTTAGGGTTAGGGTTAGGTTTAGGGTTACTGTTAGGGTAAGGTTAAGGGTTAGGGTTAGGGTTAGGGTTAGGGTTAGGTTTAGTGTTGGGGTAAAGTTTAGGGTTAGGTTTAGGTTTAGGGTTAGAGTTAGGGTTAGGGTAAGGGTGAGCGTTAGGGTTAGGGTTAGGTTTAGGGTTGGGGTTAAGTTAGGGTTAGGGTTAGGTTAATGGTAAGGGTTAGGGATAGGGTTAGGGTAAGGGTTAGGTTTAGGGTTAGGGTTATTGTTAGGGTTATGTTAGGGTTACTGTTAGGGTTAGCGTAAGGGTATGTGTTAGAGTTAGGGTTAAGGTTAGGGTTAGGGTTAGCAATAGGGTAAGGGTAAGGGTTATGGTTAAAGTAAGGGTAAGGGTTAGGGTTAGGGTTAGGGTTAGGGTTAGGGTTAGGGTAAGGGTTAGGGTTAGGGTTAGTGTTAGGGTTAGAGTTAGGTTTAGGGTTAGGGTAAGGGTAAGGGTTAGGGTTAAGTGTAGGGTTAGGGTTAGGTTAAGGATTAAGGTTAGGGGTTAGGATTAGGGTTACGTTTAGGGTAAGGGTTAGGGTTAGGCTTAGGGTTAGTGTAAGGTTAAGGTTAGGGTTAGGTTTAGGGTAAGTGTTAGGGTTAAGTTGAGGATTAGGTTTAGGGTTAGGGTTAGGGTTAGGGTTAGGGTAAGGGTTAGGGTTAGGTTTAGGGTAAGGATATGTGTTAGGGTTAGGGTTAGGGTTATGGTTACTGTTTGGGTAAGAGTAAGGGTTAGGGTTAGGGTTAAGGTAAGGGTTAGAGTTAGGTTTAGGTTTAGGGTAAGGGTTATGGTTAGGTTTAGGGTAAGGGTAAGGTTTAGGGTTAGGGTTAGGGTTAGGGTTAGGTTTAGTGTTAGGTTTACGGTTAGGGTTAGGGTAAGGGCAAGGGCTAGGGTTAGGGTTAGGGTTAAGTTTAGGGTTAGGGTTAGGGTTAGATTTAGAATTAGGGTTAGGGTAAAGTTAACGTTTAGGTTTAGGGTTAGCGTTAGGGTTAGGGTAAGGGTTATGGTTACTGTTATGGTAAGGGTTAGGGTTAGGGTTACTGTTAGGTTTAGACTTAGTTTTAGGGTTAGGGTAAGGGTAAGGGTTAGGGTTTAGTTTAGGGTTAGGGTTAGGTTAAGTGTTAAGGTTAGGTGTAAGATTTAGGGTTAGGGTAAGTGTTAGGGTAAGGGTTAGGGTTAGGGTTAGGGTTAGTGTAAGGGTTAGGGTTAGGGTTAGGTTTAGGGTTAGGGTTAGGTTTAGGTTTAGGTTTAGGATTAGTGTTAGGGATAGGGTTTGGGTTAGGGTAAGATTGGGTTTAGGGTTAGGGTTTGGGTTAGGATTAGGGTTAGGGTTAGGTTTAGGGTTACGGTTAGGGTTAGGTTTAGGGTTAGGGTTTGGGTTAGGGTTAGGTTTAGGGTTACGGTTAGGGTTAGGGTTAGGGTTAGGTTAAGGGTATGTGTAAGGGTTAGGGTTAGGGTTAGGTTTAGCGTTAGGATAAAGGTTAGGGTTAGGGTTAGGGTTAGGTTTAGGGTAAGTGTTAGGGTTAGTGTTAGAGTTAGGGTTAGGGTTAGAGTAAGGGTTAGGGTTAGGGTTAGGGTAAGGGTTAGGCTTAGGTTTAGGGTTAGCGTTAGGGTAAGGGTAAGGGTTAGGGTTAGGGTTAGGGTTAGGTTTAGTGTTGGGGTAAAGGTTAGGGTTAGGGTTAGGTTTAGCGTTAGGGTTAGGGTTAGTGTTATGGTTAGGGTAAGGGTAAGGGTTAGGGTTAGTGTTAGGGTTAAGGTTAGGGTTAGGGTTAGGGTTAGTGTTAGGGTTAGGGTAAGGGTTAGGGTTTGGGATTGGTTTAGGGTTAGGTTTAGGGTTAGGGTTAGGTTTAGTGCTGAGGTTAGGTTAAGGGTTAAGTTTAGGGGTTCGGTTTAGGGTTAGGGTAAGGGTTAGGTTTATGGTAGGTGTTAGGGTTAGGTTTAGGGTTAGGTTTAGGGTTAGGGTTAGGGTTAGGGTAAGGGTATGTGTTAGGATTACGGTCAGGGTTAGGTTTAGGATAAGGTTTAGGGTTAGGGTTAGGGTTAGGATAAGCCTTATGCTTAGGGTTAAGGTTAGGGTTTGGGTAAGGTTAAGGGTTAGGATTAGGTTTAGGTTTAGAGTAGGGTTAGGGTTAGAGTTAGGGTTAGGTTTAGTGTCAGGGTTAGGGTAAGGGTAAGGGTTAGGGTTAGGGTTAGGGTTAGGTTTAGTGTTGGGGTAAAGGTTAGGGTTAGGTTTAGGTTTAGGGTTAGAGTTAGGGTAAGTGTAAGGGTGAGCGTTAATGTTAGGGTTAGGTTTAGGGTTGGGGTTAAGTTAGGGTTAGGGTTAGGGAAAGGGTAAGGGTTAGGGTTATGGTTAGGGTTAGGGTACGGGTTAGGTTTAGGGTTAGAGTCATTGTTAGGGTTGTGTTTAGGGTTACTGTTAGGGTTAGGGTTAGGGTTAGGGGAAGGTTATGTGTTACAGTTAGGTTTAAGGTTAGGTTTAGGGTTAGGGTTACGGTTGGGGTTAGGTTATGGGTTAAGGTTAGAGGTTAGGGTTAGGTTTAGGGTTAGTGTAAGGGCTAGGTTTAGTGTATGTGTTAGGGTTAAGGTTAGGGTTAGGGTTAGGGTTAGTGTTAGAGTTAGGGTAAGGGTAAGGTTTATGGTTAGGTTTTGGTTTAAGGTCAGGGTTAGGGTAAGGGTAAGGGTTAGCATTAGGATTAGGGTTAGGTTTAGTGCTTGGGTTAGGTTAAGTGTTAAGGTTAGGGGTTCGGGATAGGGTTAGGGTTATGGTAAGGGTTAGGTTTATGGTAAGTGTTAGGGATAGGTTTAGGGTTAGGTTTAGGTTTAGGGTTAGTGTTAGGGTAAGGGTATGTGTTAGGGTTAGGGTTATGGTTAGGATAAGGATTAGGGTTAGGGTTAGGGTTAGGGTTAGCGTTAGGCTTAGGGTTAGGGTTAGGGTTTGGGTAAGGGTAAGGGTTAGGGTTAGGATTAGGGTTATGGTTAGAGTAGGGTTAGGGTTAGTGTTAGGGTTAGGGTTAGGGTTGTGGTAAGGGTTGCCGGTAGGGTTACGGTAAGTTTTAGCGTTAGGGTTAGTGTTAGGGTTAGAGTTAGGTTTAGGGTTAGGGTAAGGGTAAGGGTTAGGGTTAAGTTTAGGGTTAGGGTTAGGTTAAGGGTTAAGGTAAGGGGTTAGGATTAGGGTTACGTTTAGGGTAAGGGTTAGGGTTAGGCTTAGGGTTAGGGTTAGGGTAAGGTTAAGGTTAGGGTTAGGTTTAGAGTAACTGTTAGGGTTAAGTTCAGGATTAGGA
>NW_028327294.1:0-47828 GCF_031878675.1 Megascapheus bottae | reverse complement strand
TGGTTAGGGTAAGGGTAAGGTTTAGCGTTAAGGTTAGTGTAAGGGTAAGTGTTAGGGTTAGGGTTAGGGTTAGGATAAAGGTAAGGTTTAGGGCAGGGTTAGGGTTAGAGGTTAGGGTTAGGGTTAGTGTTAGGGTTAGGGTTATGGGTTAGGGTTAGGGTTAGGGTAAGGGTTTGTGTTAGGGTTAGGGTTAGTGTTAGAGTTAGGTTAAAGGTTAGGGTTAGGGTTATGGTTAGGATTAGGATAAGGGTTAGGGTTAGTGGTAGGGGTAGGGTAAGGGTAAGGGTTAAGTTAGGGTTAGGGTTAGGGTTAGGGTTAGGGTATGGGTTAGTGTTAGAGTTAGGGTTAGCTTTAGGTTTAGGGTTAGGGTTAGGGTTAGGTAAAGGATAAGGGTTAGGGTTAAGGTTTGTTTTAAGGTTAGGGTTATGGTTAAGGTGAGGGTTAGGTTTAGGGTTAGGTTTAGGGTAAGGGTAAGGGTTAGGGTTAAGGTTAGGGTTAGGGGTAGTTTTAGGGTTAGGGCTAGGGTAAGGGTAAGGGTCAGGGTTTGGGTTAGGGTTAGGTTTAGGTTTAGGGTTAGGGTTAGGATTAGGGTAAGAGTAAGGGTTAGGGTTAAGGTTAGGTTTAAGCTTAGGTTTAGGGTTAGGGTTAGGGTTAGGGTAAGGGTAAGGGTAAGGGTTAGGGTTAGGATTAGGGTTAGGGTAAGGATAAGCGTTAGGGTTAGTGTTAGGTTAAGGGTAAGTGTTAGGGTTAGGGTTAGGGTTAGGGTTAGGGTTAGGGTTAGGGTAAGGGTAAGTGTTAGGGTTAAGGTTAGGTTTAGGGTTAGGGTTAGGGTTAGGGTTAGGGTTAGGGTAAGTGTAAGGGTTAGGGTTAAGGATAGGTTTAGGGTTAGTTTTAGGATTAGGGTTAGGCTTAGGGTAAGGGTAAGGGTTAGGGTTAGGATTAGGGTTAGGGTTAAGGTAAGGGTTAGGGATAGGTTTAGGGTTAGGTTTAGGTTTAGGTTTCGGTTAGGGTAAGGGTAAGGGTTAGTGTTAGGGTTAGGGTTAGGTTTAGTGTTGGGGTTAAAGTTAGGGTTAGGGTAAGGGTAAGGGTAAGGTTAGGGTTATGGTGAGCGATAAGGTAAGGGTAAGGGTTAGCGTTAGTGTTAGGGTTAGATTTAGGGTTAGGGTTTGGGTTAGGTTTAGAGTAAGGGTAAGGTTTAGGGTTAGGGTTAGGTTTACGGTTAGGGTAATGGTAAGAGTTAGGGTTAGGGTTAGGGTTAGTTTTAGGGTTAGGGTAAGGGTAAGGGTTAGGGTTAGGGATAGGGATAGGATTAGGGCAAGGCTTAGGGTTAGGTTAGGATTAGGGTTGGGATTAGGGTAAGGGTAAGTGTTTAGGGTTAGGTTTAGGGTTAGGATAAGGGTAAGGGTTAGTGTTAGGGTTAGGTTTAGGGTTTAGGGTTAGGTTAGGCTTAGGGGTTAGGGTTAGGTTAGAGTTAGGGTTACAGTAAGAGTTAGGGTTAGTGGTTAGGGTTCGTGTTAGGGTTAGGTTAAGGGTTACGGTTAGGGTTAGAGTTAGGGTTAGGATTAGGCTTAGGGTTAGGGGTTAGGGTCAGGGTTAGTGTTAAGTTAAGGGTTAGGGTTAGGGGTTAGGGTTCGTGTTAGGGTTAGGTATAGCGTAAGAGTAAGGTTTAGCGGTGAGGGTTAGGGTTAGGGTTTAGGTTAAGGAGAGGGTTAGTGTTATGGTTAGGTTAGGGTTAGGGTAAGGGTTAGGGTTAGGGGTTAGGTTTAGGCTTATTGGTAAGGGTTAGTGTTAGTGTTAGGGTTAGGGTTAGGGTAATGTTAGGGTTAGATTTAGGGTTAGGGTAAGTGTTATGGTTATGGTTATGGTTAGGGTTAGGGTTAGGGCTTAGGGTTAGGGTAAAGGTAAGTGTTAGTGTTAGGGTTAGGGTTAGGGTTAGGGTAAGGGTTAGTGTTAGGGTTAGGGTTAGGCTTAGTGTTATGGTTAGGGTTAGGGTAAGGGTAAGGTTTAGGGTTAAAGTTAGGGTTAGGGTTAGGGTAAGGGTTAGGGTAAGGGTAAGGTTTAGGGTTAGGTTTAGGGATAGGGTTAGGGTAAGGGTAAGGCTTAGGTTTAGGGTTAGGGTTAGAGTTAGGGAAAGGATAAGGGTTAGGGTTAAGGTTAGGTTTTGGGTTAATGTTAGGGTTAAGGTGAGGTTTAGGTTTAGGGTTAGGGTTTGGGTAAGGGTAAGGGTTAGGGTTTGTGTTAGGGTTAGGTTTATTGTTAGGGTAAGGGTTAGGGTTAGGGTAAGGGTAAGGGTTAGCGTTAAGGTTAGGGTTGGGGTTAGGTTAGGGTAAGGGTTAGGGTTAGGGTAAGGGTTAGGGTGAGTGTTAGGGTTAGGGTTATGGTAAGGGTAAGCGTTAGGGTTAGGGTTAGGGTTAGGGTAAGAGTAATTGTTAGGCTTAGGGTTAGTGTTAGTGTTAGGGTTAGGGTTAGGGTTAGGGTTAGAGTAAGTGAAAGGGTTAGGGTTAAGGATAGGGTTAGGGTTAGTTTTAGGGTTGGGGTTAGAGTTAGGGTAAGGGTAAGAGTTAGGGTTAGGATTAGGGTTAGAGTTAAGTTAAGGGTTAGGGATAGGGTTAGGGTTAGTGTTAGGTTTAGGGTTAGGGTAAGGGTAAGGGTTAGTGTTAGGGTGATGGTTAGGTTTAGTGTTGGGGTTATGGTTAGGGTTAGGGTATCGGTTAGGGTTAGGGTTAGGGTTAGGTTTAGGGTTAATTTTAGGGTTAGCGTTAGGGTAAGGGTAAGGGTAAGGTTTAGGGTTAGGTTTAGGGTTAAGGTAAGGGTAAGGGTTAGGGTTAGTGTTAGGGTTAGATTTAGGGTAAGGGTTAGGGTTAGGGTTAGGTTTAGGTAAAAGTAAGGGTTAGGGTTAGGGTTAGGGTTAGGTGTAGGGTTAGGGTATGGGTAAGGGTTAGGGTTTGGGTTTGGGTTAGTGTTAGGGTTAGGGTTAGGGTAAGGGTTAGGGTTAGCGTTAGGGTAGGGGTTAGGTTAAGGGTAAGTGTTAGGGTTAAGTTTAGGGTTAGGATAAGGGTAAGGGTTAGGGTTAGGATTAGGGTTAGGTGTTAGGGTTTAGGGTTAGGGTTAGGTTTAGGGTAAGGGTTAGGATTAGAGGTTAGAGTTAGTGTTAGGGTTTGGTTAAGGGTTATGGTTAGTTTTAGGGTTAGGGTTAGGATAAGGGTTAGCTTTAGTGTTAGTGTTAGGGTTACGGTAAGGGTTAGGGTTAGGGTAAGTTTTAGGGTTAGGGTTAGGGTTAGGGTTAGGGTTATGGTAAGGTTTAGAGTTAGGGTTAGGGTTAGGGTATGTGTTAGGTTTAGGGTTAGGGTTAGGGTTAGGGTTAGGGTAAGGTTTAGGTTTAGGGTTAGGGTTAGGGTAAGGTTAAGGGTTATGGTTAGCGTTAGGGTTAGGTTTAGGGTTAGAGTTAGGTTTAGGGTTAGGATAAGGGTTAAGGTTAGGGTTAGGGTTACGGTTAGGGTAAGGGTTAGGGTTATGGTTAGGTTTAGGTTTAGGGTTGGAGTTAAGTTAGCATTAGCGTTAGGGTAAGGGTAGAAGTTAGGGTTAGGGTTACGGTTAGGGTAAGGGTAAGTGTTATTGTTAGGGTTAGGGTAAGTGTTAGGGTTAGTGTTAGGGTCAGGGTTAGGGTAAGGGTAAGTGTTACGGTTAGGGTTAGGTTAAGGGTAACTGTTAGGGTTAGGTTTAGGGTTAGGTTTAGGGTAAGGGTAAGTGTTAGGGTTAGGGTTAGGTTTAGGTTTAGGTTTAGGTTTAGGGTTAGGGTTAGGGTAAGTGTAAGGCTTAGGGTTAAGTATAGGGTTAGGGTTAGTTTTAGGGTTAGGGTTAGGGTTAGTGTAAGGGTAAGGGTTAGGGTTAGGATTAAGGTTAGGGTTAAGGTAAGGGTTAGGGATAGGGTTAGGGTTAGGTTTAGGGTTGGGGTTAGGGTAAGGGTAAGGGTTAGTGTTAGGGTTAGTGTTTGGTTTAGTGTTGGGGTTAAGGTTAGGGTTAGGGTAACGATTACGGTTAGGGTTAGGGTTAGGTTTAGGGTTACGGTTAGGTTTAGCGTTAGGGTAAGGGTAAGGGTAAGGTTTAGGTTTAGGGTTAGGGTTAAGGTAAGGGTAAGGGTTAGGGTTAGAGTTAGGGTTAGATTTAGGATAAGGGTTAGGTTTAGGTTTAGAGTAAGGGTAAGGTTTAGGGTACGTGTTAGTGTTAGGGTTATGAATGGGTTAGGATGAGGGTTATGGTTAGGGTACGTGTTAGAGTTAGGGTTAGGATTAGAGTTATGGTAAGGTTTAGGGTTAGGGTTAGGGTTAGGGTAAGTGTTAGAGTTAGGGTTAGGGTTATGGTAAGGTTTTGGGTTAGGGTTAGGTGTAGGGTTAGGGTATGTGTTAGGTTTAGGGTTATGGTTAGGGTTAGAGTTAGGGTAAGGTTTAGGTTTAGGGTTAGGGTTAGGGTAAGGGTAAGGGTTAGCGTTACCGTTAGGGTTACGTTTACGGTTAGAGTTAGGGTTAGGGTTAGGATAAGGGTTAAGGTTAGGGTTAGGGTTACGGTTAGGGTAAGGGTAAGTGTTATTGTTAGGGTTAGGGTAAGTGTTAGGGTTAGTGTTAGGGTCAGGGTTAGGGTAAGGGTAAGCGTTAGGGTTAGGGTTAGATTAAGGGTAACTGTTAGGGTTAGGTTTAGGGTTAGGTTTAGGGTAAGGGTAAGTGTTAGTGTTAGGGTTAGGTTTAGGTTTAGGTTTAGGGTTAGGGTTAGGGTTAGGGTAAGTGTAAGGGTTAGGGTTAAGTATAGGGTTAGGGTTAGTTTTAGGGTTAGGGTTACGGTTAGTGTAAGGGAAAGAGTTAGGGTTAGGATTAGGGTTAGGGTTAAGGTAAGGGTTAGGGATAGGGTTAGGGTTAGGATTAGGGTTGGGGTTAGTGTAAGGGTAAGGGTTAGTGTTAGGGTTAGGGTTTGGTTTAGTGTTGGGGTTAAGGTTAGGGTTAGGGTAACGATTATGGTTAGGGTTAGGGTTGGGTTTAGGGTTACGGTTAGGATTAGCGTTAGGGTAAGGGTAAGGTTTAGGGTTAGGGTTAGGGTTAAGGTAACGGTAAGGGTTAGGGTTAGGGTTAGGGTTAGATTTAGGGTAAAGGTTAGGTTTAGGTTTAGAGTAAGGGTAAGGTTTAGGGTAAGTGTTAGTGTTAGGGTTATGAATGGGTTAGGGTTAGGGTTAGAGTTAGGGTACGGGTTAGAGTTAGGGTTAGGATTAGAGTTATGGTAAGGTTTAGGGTTAGGGTTAGGGTTAGGGTTAGGGTATGTGTTAGGTTTAGGGTTAGGTTTAGGGTTAGGGTTAGGGTAAGGTTTAGGTTTAGGGTTAGGGTTAGGGTAAGGGTAAGGGTTAGGGTTACCGTTAAGGTTAGGTTTAGGGTTAGAGTTAGGGTTAGGGTTAGGATAAGGGTTAAGGTTAGGGTTAGGGTTACGGTTAGGGTAAGGGTAAGTGTTAGTGTTAGGGTTAGGGTTAGGGTAAGGGTTAGGGTTAGGGTTAGGGTAAGGTATAGGGTTGGGGTTATGGTTAGGGTTAGCGTTAGGATAAGGGTAGAGGTGAGGGTTAGGGTTAGGGTTAGGATAAAGTTAAGGGGTAGGGTTAGGTTTAGGGTAAGGGTAAGGTTTAGGGTTAGGGTTAGGGTTAGGTTAAGGGTAAGGGTTAGGGTTAGGGTTAGGGTAAGGGTTAGGGTTAGGGTTCGGGTTAGGGTTGGGGTTAGGGTAAGGGTAAGTGTTAGGGTTAGGTTTAGGGTTAGGATAAACGTAAGTGTTAAGGTTACTGTTATGGTTCGGTGTTAGGGTTAGGTTAGGGTTAGGGGTTAGGGATAGGGTTAAAGTTAGGGTTAGGGTTAGGGTAAGTGTTAGGGTTAGTGGTTAGGGTTCGTGTTAGGGTTAGGTTAAGGGTTAGGGTTAGGGTTAGGGTTAGGATAAGGGTTAGGGTTAGGGTTAGGGTAAGGGTAAGTGTTAGTGTTAGGGTTAGTGTTAGGGTTAGGGTAAGGGTTAGGGTTAGGGTTAGAGTTAAATTTAGGGTTAGGGTTAGGGTTACGGTTAGGGTAAGGGTTTGGGTTCAGGTTAGGGTAAGGGTTAGGATAAGGTTAAGGGTTAAAGTTAGGTTTAGGGTTAAGGTTAGGGTAAGGGTAAGTGTTAGGGTTAGGGTTAGGGTTAGGGTTAGGGTTAGGGTTAGGGAAAGGTAAAGGTTAGGGTTAAGGTTAGGTTTAGGGTTAGGGTTAGGGTTAAGGTTAGGGTTAGGGTAAGGGTTAGGTTAGGGTTAGGTTTAGGGTTAGGGTTTGGGTAAGGGAAGGGGTTAGGTTTAGGGTTAGGGTTAGGGTTAGGATTAGGGTAAGGGTAAGGTTTAGGGTTAAATTTAGGGTTAGGGTTAGGTTTAGTGTTAGGGTTAGCGTTAGGGTTAGGGTTATGGTAAGGGTAAGGGTTAGGTTTAAGGTTAGGGTTTGGGTTAGGTTTAGGGGTAGGGTAAGTGTAAGGGTTAGGGTTAGGGTTAGGGTTAAGGTTAGGTAAGGGTAAGGGTTAGGTTTAGGGTTATGGTTAGGTTTAGGGTTAGGGTTAGGGTTAGGGTGTAGGGAAAGAATAAGGGTTAGGGTTAAAGTTAGGTTTAGGATTAGGTTAGGGTTAAGATTAGGGTTAGAGTTGGGGTAAGGGTAAGGGGTAGGGTTAGGATTAGGGTTAGGTTTAGTTTAAGGGTTAGGGTTAGGGTTTGGGTTATGTTTAGAGTTAGGATTAGGGTTAGGGTTAGTGTAAGGGTAAGGGTTAGGGTTAAGGTTAGGGTTAGTTTTAGGTTTAGGGTTAGGGTAGGGTTAGTGTAAGGGTAAGGGTTAGGGTTAGGATTATGTTTAGAGTTTGGGTAAGGGTTAGGTTTAGGGTTAGGGTTAGGTTAAGGGTTAGGGTTAGGGAAAGGCTCAGGGTTAGCTTTAGATTTAGCGGTAGGGTTAGGGTAAGTGTAAGGGTTAGTGTTAGGGTTAAGTTTAGGGTAAGGGTTAGGTTTAGGGTTATGTTTAGAGTTAACGTTAGGGTTACGTTAAGGGAAAGGGTTAGTGTTATGGTTAGGTTTAGGGTTAGGGTAAGGGTTAGGGTCAGGGGTTAGTTTTAGGCTTATTGTAAGGGTTAGGGTTAGTGTTAGGGTTAGGGTTAGGGTAACTGTTAGGGTTAAGTTTAGGGTTAGGGTAAGGGTTATGGTTATGATTATGGTTAGGGTTAGGGTTAGGGTTAGGGTAAGGGTAAGTGTTAGTGTTAGTGTTAGTGTTAGGGTTAGTGTAAGGGTTAGGGTTAGGGTTAGGTTTAGGTTTAGTGTTGGAGTTAAGGTTAGGGTTTGCGTTAGGGTAAGGGTATGGGTTAGGGTTAGGGTTAGGGTTAGGGTAGGGTAAGGGTTAGGGTTAGGGTTAGGTTTTGGGGTTACGGTTAAGGTTAGTTTTAGGGTTAGGGTTAGGGTAAGGGTAAGGGATAGGGATAGGGTTAGGGTTAGGGTTAGGGTTACGGTTAGGGTAAGGGTTAGGGTTCAGGTTAGGGTAAGGTTTAGGATAAGGGTAAGGGTTAGAGTAAGGTTTAGGGTAAGGTTAGGGTAAGGGTAAGGGTTAGGTTTAGGGTTAGGGTTAGGTTTAGGTTTAGGGTTAGGGTTAGGGTTAGGGAAAGGTAAGGGTTAGGGTTAAGGTTAGGTTTAGGGTTAGGGTTAGGGTTAAGGTTAGGGTTAGGGTAAGGATAAGGTTAAGTTTAGGTTTAGGGTTAGGTTTTGGGTAAGGGAAAGGGTTAGGTTTAGGGTTAGGGTTAGGTTTAGGGTTAGGGTTAGGGTTAGGATTAGGGTAAGGGTAAGGTTTAGGGTTAAATTTAGGGTTAGGGTTAGGTTTAGTGTTAGGGTTAGCGTTAGGGTTAGGGTTATGGTAAGGGTAAGGGTTAGGTTTAAGGTTAGGGTTTGGGTTAGGTCTAGGGTTAGGGTAAGTGTAAGGGTTAGGGTTAGGGTTAGGGTTAAGGTTAGGTAAGGGTAAGGGTTAGGTTTAGGGTTATGGTTAGGTTTAGGGTTAGGGTTAGGGTTAGGGTGTAGGGAAAGAATAAGGGTTAGGGTTAAGGTTAGGTTTAGGTTTAGGTTAGGGTTAAGATTAGGGTTAGGGTTGGGGTAAGGTTAAGGGTTAGGGTTAGGTTTAGGTTTAGGGTTAGGGTAAGGGTTAGGGTTAGGGTTTGGGTTATGTTTAGAGTTAGGATTAGGGTTAGGGTTAGGGTAAGGGTAAGGGTTAGGGTTAAGGTTAGGGTTAGTTTTAGGTTTAGGGTTAGGGTAGGGTTAGTGTAAAGGTAAGGGTTAGGGTTAGGATTATGTTTAGAGTTTGGGTAAGGGTTAGGTTTAGGGTTAGGTTTAGGTTAAGGGTTAGGGTTAGGGAAAGGCTCAGGGTTAGGTTTAGAGTTAGCGGTAGGGTTAGGGTAAGTGTAAGGGTTAGGGTTAAGGTTAAGTTTAGGGTAAGGGTTAGGTTTAGGGTTATGGTTAGAGTTAATGTTAGGGTTACGTTAAGGGAAAGGGTTAGTGTTATGGTTAGGTTTCTGGTTAGGGTAAGGGTTAGGGTTAGGGGTTAGGTTTAGGCTTATTGTAAGGGTTACGGTTAGTGTTAGGGTTAGGGTTAGGGTAACGGTTAGGGTTAGGTTTATGGTTAGGGTAAGGGTTATGGTTATGATCATGGTTAGGGTTAGGGTTAGGGTTAGGGTAAAGGTAAGTGTTAGTGTTAGGGTTAGGGTTAGGATTAGGGTAAGGGTTAGTGTTAGGGTTAGGGTTAGGCTTAGTGTTAGGGTTAGGGTTAGGGTAAGGGTAAGGGTTAGGGTTACAGTTAGGGTTAGGGTTAGGGTAAGGGTTAGGGTAAGGGTAAGTTTTAGGGTTAGGTTTAGGGATAGGGTTATGGTAAGGGTTAGGCTTAGGGTTAGGGTTAGGGTTAGGGAAAGGATAAGGGTTAGGGCTAAGGTTAGGTTTAGGGTCAGGGTTAGGGTTAAGGTGAGGTTTAGGTTTAGGGTTAGGGTTAGGGTAAGGGTAAGGGTTAGGGTTTGGGTTAGGGTTAGGTTTATGGTTAGGGTAAGGGTTAGGGTTAGGGTAAGGATAAGGGTTAGGGTTAAGTTTAGGGTTGGGGTTAGGTTAGGGTAAGGGTTAATTTAGGGTAAGGGTTAGGGTGAGTGTTAGGGTTAGGGTTAGGTTAAGGGTAAGCGTAGGGTTAGGTTTAGATTAAGGGTAAGTGTTAGGGTTAGGGTTAGGGTAAGGGTAATTGTTAGGGTTAGGGTTAGGGTTAGGGTTAGGGTTAGAGTAAGTGTAAGGGTTAGGGTCAGGGTATGGGTTAGGTTTAGGTTTAGGGTTAGGGTAAGGTTATGGTTAGGGTAAGGGTTAGGGTTAGGGTTAGGGTAAGGTTAAGTGTTAGTTTTAGTTTTAGGGTTAGGGTTAGTGTAAGGGTTAGGGTTAGGGTTAGGGTTAGGTTTAGGGTTGGGATTAAGGTTAGGGTTAGGGTGAGTGTAAGGATAAGGGTTCGGTTTAAGGTTAGAGTTAGGGTTGGGGTAAGGGAAAGGCGTAGGGTTAGTTATAGGGTTAGGATTAGGGTTAGGGTAAGGGAAAGGGGTAGGGTTAGGTTTAGGGTTAGGGATTAAGGTTAGAGTTATGTTTAGGGTTAGGTTTAGGGTAAGGGTAAGGTATAGGGTTAGTGTTAGGGTTATGTTTAGGGTTAGGGTTAGGGTAAGGTTAAGGGTTAGGGTTAGGGTTAGGGTTAGGTTTACGGTTAGGGTTAGGGTTAGGGTAAGGGTAAGGGTTAGGTTAGGGTTAGGGTTAGGGTTAGGGTAAGGATTAGGTTTAGGGTTAGGGTTAGGGTAAGGGTAAGGTTTAGGGATAGGGTTAGGGTTAGGGTTAGGGTTGGGGTTAGGGTAAGGGTAAGTGTTAGGGTTAAGGTTAGGATAAGAGTAAGGGTTAGGGGAGATATAGGTTTAGGGTTCAGGGTTCGGTTTAGGGTTAGGGTTAGGGGTTAGGTTTAGGATTAGTGTTAGGGTAAGGGTTAGCGTTAGTGATTAGGGTTAGTGTTAGGGTTAAGTTAAGCGCTAGGGTTAGGTTTAGGGTTAGGGTAAGGGTAAGTGTTTGGTTATGGTTAGGGTTAGGGTACGGGTTAGGGTTAGGGTTAAGGTTAAGGTTAAGGTTAGGTTTAGGGTTAGGATTAGGGTTAAGGTGAGGGTTAGGGTTGGATAAGGGTAAGGGTTAGGGTTAGGTTTCGGGTTAGGTTTACGGTAAGGGTAAGGGTTAGGGTTAGGTTTAGGGTTAAGGTTCTGGTAAGGGTAAGGGTTAGGTTTAAGGTTAGGGTTAGGGTTAGGTTTAGATTTAGGGTTAGGGTTAGGTTTAGGGTTAAGGTTAGGGTAAGAGTAAGGGTTAGGTTTAGTTAGAGCTAATGTTAGTGTTAGGTTAAGGGTTAGTGTTCGGGTTAGAGTTAGGGGTAGGGTAAGGGTTAGGGTTAAGGGTTAGTGTTAGGGTTAGGGTTAGGGTTAGGGTTAGGTTTAGGGTTAGGGTTAGGGTTAGGGTAAGGGTATGTATTAAGTTTAGGGTTAGGATTAGGTTTAGCATTAGCGTAAAGTAAGTGTTATGGTAAGGGTTAGGGTTAAGTTAAGGTTAAGGGTTAGGGTTAGGGTTAGGGTTAGGGTTAGGTTTAGGGTAAGGTTTAGGGTTAGGTTTAGGGTAAGGGCAAGGTTTAGGGTTCGGGTTAGGGTTAGGGTTAGGGTTAGGGAAAGGGTAAGAGTTAGGGTTAAGGTTAGGTTTAGTGTTAGGTTTAGGTTTAGGGTAAGGGTAAGTGTTAGGGTTAGGGTTAAGGTTTGGGTAAGAGTTAGGGTTAGAGTTAGGGTTAGGGTTGGGGTTAGGGTAAGGGTTAGGGTTAGGAATAGGGGTTAGCGTTAGAGTTAGGGTTACGGTAAAGGTTAGCGTTAGGGATTAAGTTTAGTGTTAGGGTTAGGTTAAGTGTTAGGGTTAGGGTTAGGGTTAGAGTTAGGATAAGGGTTAAGGTTAGGGTTAGGGTAAGGGAAAGTGTTTGGTTAGTGTTACAGTTAGGGTTTGGGTACGGTTACGGTTAGGATTAGGTTAGGTTTAGGGTTAGGGTTAGGGTTAGTGTTAGGGAAAGGATAAGGGTTAGGGTTAAGGGTAGGTTTACGGTTAGGGTTTGGGTTAAGGTGAGGGTTATGGTTGGGTAAGCATAAGGGTAAGGGTTAGGTTTTGGGTTAGGGTTAAGATTAGGGTTAGGGAAAGGATAAGGGTTAGGGTTAAGGTTAGGTTTAGGGTTAGGGTTAGGGTTAAGATGAGGGTTAGGGTTGGGTAAGGGTTAGGGTTAGGGTTAGGTTTTGGGTTAGGGTCAGTTTAAGGGAAGGGTTAGGGATAGGGTTAGGGTTAGGTTTAGGGTTAGAGTTAAATTTAGGGTTAGGCTAAGGTTAAGGGTGAGGGTTAGGGTTAGAGTAAAGGTAAGGGTTAGGGTTAGGGTTAGGGTTAGGGTAAGGGTTAGGTTTTAGGGTTAGGTTAAGGGTAAGGGTTTGGGTTAGGGTTAGGGCTAGGTTTAGGTTTAGGGTAAGGGTTAGGGTTAGGGGTGAGGTTTAGGGTTAGGGTAAGGCTATGGTTAGGGTAAGGTTTAGGGTTAGGGTAAGGTTAAGTTTTAGTGTTTGTTAGAGTTACGGTTATTGTAAGGGTTAGGGTTAGGGTTAGGGTTAGGTTTAGGGTTGGGATTAAGGTTAGGGTTAGGGTTAGGGTAAGGGTAAGGGTTCGGTTTAGGGTTAGGGTTAGGGTCAGGGTAAGGAAAAGGGTTATGGTTAAGTTTAGGGTTAGGGGTTAAGGTTAGAGTTACGTTTACGGTTATGGTTAGGGTAAGGGTAAGGGATAGGGTTAGGGATAGGGTTAGGTTTAGGGTTAGGGTTAGGTTAAGGTTAAGGGTTAGGGTTAGGGTTAGGGTTAGGGTTCGGTTTAGGGATAGTTTTATGGTAAGAGTAAGGGTTAGGGTTAGGTTTATTTTTAGTTGTTAGGGTAAGGGTAAGGGTTAGGGTTAGGGTTAGGTTTAGGGTTAGGATTAGGGTTAGGGTAAGGGTAAGGGATAGGTTTAGGGATAGGGTTAGGGTTAGGATTAGGTTTAGGGTTAGGGTTAGGTTAAGGTTAAGGGTTAGGGTTAGGGTTAGGGTTAGGGTTCGGTTTAGGGATAGTTTTATGTTAAGAGTAAGGTTTAGGGTTAGGTTTATTTTTAGTTGTTAGGGTAAGGGTAAGGGTTAGGGTTAGGGTTGTTTTAGGGTTAGGGTTAGGGTTAGGGTTAGGGTTAGGGTAAGGGTAAGGTTTAGGGTTAAGCTTAGGGTTAGGGTTAGGTTTAGTGTTAGAGTAGGGTTAGGGTAAGGGTAAGGGTTAGGGTTAGGATTAGGTTTAGGGTTAGGGTAAGGGTTAGGTTTAGGGTTAGGGTTAGGTTTAGAGTTAGGATTAGGGTAAGGGTAAGGTTTAGGTTTAGAGTTAGGGATAGGGTTAGGGTAAGGGTAAGGGTTACAGTTAAGGTTAGGGTGAGGGTAAGCGGTAGAGTTAGGGTTAGGGTTAGGGTTAGAGTTAATGTTAGTGTGAGGTTAAGGGTTAGGGTTAGGGTTAGAGTTAGGTTTAGGGTAAGGGTTAGGGTTAGGGGTTAGTGTTAGGGTTAGGGTTAGAAAATGGGTTAGGGTTAGGTTTAGGGTTAGTGTAAGGGTTATGGTTAGGGTTAGGGTTACGGTTTGGGTTAAGGTTAGGTTTAGGGTTAGGGTAGGGTTAGGATAAGGGTAAGGGTTAGGGTTAAGGTTAGGGTTAGGGTTAGGGTAAGGGTAAGGGTTTGGGTTAGGTTTAGGGTTAGGGTTAGAGTTAGGGTTAGGGTTAGGATTAGGGAAAGGATAAGGGTTAGGGTTAAGGTTAAGTTTAGGTTTAGGGTTAGGGTTAAGGTTAGGGTTAGGGTTAGGGTAAGGGTAAGGGTTAGGGTTAAGGTTAAGTTTAGGTTTAGGGTTATGGTTAAGGTTACGGTTAGGGTTAGGGTAAGGGTAAGGGTTAGGGTTAGGTTTAGTGTTAGGGTTAGGGTAAGGGTAAATGTTAGGGTTAGGGTTAGGGTTAGGGTTAGGCATAGGCTTAGGGTAAGCATAAGGGTTAGAGTTAAGTTTAGGGTTAGTGTTAGGTTTAGAGTTAGGGTTAGGGTTAGGGTGTGGGTTAGGGTAAGGTTTAGGGTTAGGATTAGCGTTAGGGTTAGGGTAAGGGTAAGGGTTAGGTTTAGGGTAAGGTTTAGTGTTGGGGTTAAGGTTAGGGTTAGGGTAGGGGTTAGAGTTTGGATTAGGGTTAGGTTTAGGGTTAGGGTTAGGGTTCGGGTTCGGGTTAGGGTTAGGGTTAGGGTAAGGATTAGGCTTAGGTTTTGGGTTAAGGTAAGGGTAAGGATTAGGGTTAAGGTTAGGTTTGGGTTTAGAGTAAGGGTTAGGGTTAGGTTTAGGGTAAGGGTAAGGTTTAGGGTAAGGGTTAGGGTTAGGGTAAGGGTAAGGGTTAGGGTTAAGGTTAGGTTTAGGTTTAGGTTTAGGTTTAGGGTAAGGGTAAGGTTAAGGTTATGGTTATCGTTAGGATTAGGGTAAGGATTAGGGTTAGGGTTAGGGTTAGGGTTGGGGTTAGGTTAAGGGTAAGTGTTAGGGTTAGGGTTAGGGTTAGGATAAGAGTAAGGATTAGGGCAGAGTTAGGGTTAGGGGTTAGGGTTAGGGTTAGGGGTTAGGGTTAGGTTTAGGGTTAGTGTAAGGGTTAGCGTTAGCAGTTAGGATTCGTGTTAGGGTTAGTTTAAGGGACAGGGTTAGGGTTAGGGTTAGATAAGGGTTAGATTTAGGGTTAGGTTTAGGGTAAGGTTAAGGGTTAGGTTAGTGTTAGGGTTAGGGTACTGGTTATGGTTAGGGTTAGGTTAGGTTAAGGGTTAGGGTTAGCGTTAGGGAAAGGATAAGGGTTAGGGTTAAGTTTACGTTTAGGGTTAGGGTTAGGGATAAGGTGAGGGTTAGGGTTGGGAAAGGGGAAGGTTTAGAGTTAGGTTTTGGTTTAGGGTTAGCGTAAGGGTGAGGGTTAGGTTTAGAGTTAGGGGTAGTGTTATGGTAAGGGTAAGGGTTAGGGTTAGGGTTAGGTTTAAGGTAAGCATTAGAGTTAGGGTCAGGGTTAGGGTTAGAGTTAATGTTAGTGTTAGTTTAAGGGTTAGGGTTAGGGTTAGGATAAGGGTTAGGGTTAAGGGTTAGTGTTAGGGTTAGGGTTAGGGTTAGGTTTAGGGTTAGGATAAGGGTTAGGCTTAGGGTTAGGGTTAGTTAAGGGTAAGGGTTAGTTTAGGGTTAGGGTTAGGGTACGGGTTAGGGTTAGGGTTAGGTTAGGTTAGGGTTAGGCTTAGGGTTAGGGTTAGGGAAAGGATAAGGGTTAGGGTTAAGGTTAGGGTTAGCGTAAGTGTAAGGGTTAGGGTTACGGTTAGAGTTAGGGTTAGGCTAAGTGTTAGGGTAAGGGTAAGGGTTAGGGTTAATGTTAGGGTAAGGGTAAGGGTTAGGGTTAGTGTTAGGGTTAGGTTTAGGGTAAGGGTTAGTGGTTAGGATTAGGGTTAGGGTAAGGGTTAGGCTTAGGGTTAGGATTAGCTTAAGGGTAAGTGTTAGGGTTAGGGTTTGGTTTAGAATTAGGGTTAGGGTAAGGGTAAGGGTTAGGGTTAAGGTTAGGATTAGGGTTAGGCTTAGGGTTAGGGTAAGGGTAAGGGTTCGGGTTAGGTTTAGGGTTAGGTTTAGGGTACGGGTAAGAGTTAGGTTTAGGGTTAATGTTAGGTTTAGGGTTAGGGTTAGGGTTAGGGTAAGGGTAAGGGTTAGGGTTAGGGTTAGGTTTAGGGTTAGAGGTTAGGGTTAGAGTTAGGTTTAGGGTTAGGGTTATTTTAATGGTAAGGGATAGAGTTAGGGATAGGGTTAGGGTTAGGGTAGGGTTAGGGTTAGGTTTAGGATTAGGGTTAGGGTAAGGGTAAGGGTTAGGGTTAAGGTTAGGGTTAGGGTTAGGCTTAGGGTTAGGGTTAGGGTAAGGGTTAGGGTTAGGTTTATGGTTAGGGTTAGGGTAAGTGTAAGAGTTAGGTTTAGGGTTAATGTTAGGTTTAGGGTTAGGGTTAGGGTTAGGGAAAGGATAAGGGTTAGGGTTACTGTTAGGTTTAGGGTTTCGGTAAGGGTTAAGGTTAGGGTTAGGTTCAGGGTAAGGGTAAGGGTAAGGGTAAGTTTTAGGGTTAGGGTTAGGGTTATGGTTAGGTTTAGGGTAAGGGTAAGGGTTAGGTTTAGGGTAAGGGTAAGGGTAAGGGTTAGGTTTAGGGTTATGGTAAGGGTAAGGGTTAGGGTTATGGTTAGGGTTAGGGTTATGGATAGGGTTAGGGTAAGTATAAGGGTTAGGGTTAAGGTTAGGGGTAGGGTTAGGTTTAGGGTTAGGGTTAGGGTAAGGATAAGGGTTAGGGTTAAGGTTAGGTTTAGGGTTAGGTGTAGGGTTAAGGTTAGGGGGAGGGTTAGGTAAGGGTTCGGGTTAGGTTTAGGGTTAGGGTTAGGGTTAGGGTCAGGGTAAGGTTAAGGGTTAGGTTTAGAGTTAGGGGTAGTATTAGGGTAAGGGTGAGGGTTAGGGTTAGGGTATGAGTAAGGGTTAGGGTTAGGGTTAGGGTTAGCGTAAGGGTTAGGGTTAGGGTAAGGTTAAGGGTTAGGGTTAGGGTTAGGATTAGGCTTAGGGTTAGGGTAAGGGTAAGTTTTATGTTAGGGTTAGGGTTAGGGTTAGGTTTAGGGTTAGGGTAAGGGTAAGAGTTATGGTTAGTTTTAGGGTTAGGGGTTACAGTTAGGTTTAGGTTTAGGGTTAGGGGTTAGGGTTAGGGGTTAGGGTTAGGGTTAGGGTAAGGGTAAGGGTTAGGGTTATGTTTAGGGTAAGGGATTTCAGTTAGAATTAGGTTAAGGGTTAGGGTTAACCTATGGGTAAGGGATAGGGTTAAATTTAGGTTTAGGTTTAGGGTAAGGGTAAGCGTAAGGGTTAGGGTTAGGTTTAGGTTTAGGTTTAGGGTAAGGGTAAGGGTAAGGGTTAGGGGTAGGGTTAGGGTTAGGTTTAGGGTTAGGGTTACGGTTAGGGTACGGGTAAGGTTTAGGGTTAAGGTTAGGCTTAGGGTTAGGTTTAGTGTTAGGGTAAGGTTAGGGTAAGGGTAAGGGTTAGGGTTAGGATTAGGGTTAGGTTTAGGGTAAGGGTTAGGTTTAGGGTTAGGGATAGGTTTATGGTTAGGGTTAGGGTAAGGGTAAGGGTTAGGGTTAGTGTTAGGGTTAGGGTAAGCATTAGAGTTAGGGTTAAGGTTAGGTTTATAGTTAATGGTAGTGTTAGGTTAAGGGATAGAGTTAGGGTTAGGGTTAGGATTAGGGTTAGGGTAAGGGTTAGGGTTAGGGGTTAGTGTTAGGGTTAGGGTTAGAGTAAGGGTTAGGGTTAGGTTTAGGGTTAGTGTAAGGGTTATGGTTAGGGTTAGGGTTACGGTTTGGGTTAAGGTTAGGGTTAGGGTTAGGGTTGGGTTAGGATAAGGGTAAGGGTTAGGGTTAAGGTTAGGGTTAGGGTTAGGGTAAGGGTAAGGGTTTGGGTTAGGTTTAGGGTTAGGGTTAGAGTTAGGGTTAGGGTTAGTTTTAGGGAAAGGATAAGGGTTAGGGTTAAGGTTAAGTTTAGGTTTAGGGTTAGGGTTAAGGTTAGGGTTAGGGTTAGGGTTAGGGTAAGGGTTAGGGTTAAGGTTAAGTTTAGGTTTAGGGTTATGGTTAAGGTTACGGTTAGGGTTAGGTTAAGGGTAAGGGTTAGGGTTAGGTTTAGGGTTAGGGTTAGGGTAAGGGTAAAGGTTAGCGTTAGGGTTAGGGTTAGGGTTAGGCATAGGCTTAGGGTAAGCATAAGGGTTAGAGTTAAGTTTAGGGTTAGTGTTAGGTTTAGAGTTAGGGTTAGGGTTAGGGTGTGGGTTAGGGTAAGGTTTAGGGTTAGGATTAGCGTTAGGGTTAGGGTAAGGGTAAGGGTTAGGTTTAGGGTAAGGTTTAGTGTTGGGGTTAAGGTTAGGGTTAGGGTAGGGGTTAGAGTTTGGATTAGGGTTAGGTTTAGGTTTAGGGTTAGGGTTCGGGTTCGGGTTAGGGTTAGGGTGAGGGTAAGGATTAGGCTTAGGTTTTGGGTTAAGGTCAGTGTAAGGATTAGGGTTAAGGTTAGGTTTGGGTTTAGGGTAAGGGTTAGGGTTAAGTTTAGGGTAAGGGTAAGGTTTAGGGTAAGGGTTAGGGTTAGGGTAAGGGTAAGGGTTAGGGTTAAGGTTAGGTTTAGGTTTAGGTTTAGGTTTAGGTTTAGGGTAAGGGTAATGTTAAGGTTATGGTTATCGTTAGGATTAGGGTAAGGATTAGGGTTAGGGTTAGGGTTAGGGTTGGGGTTAGGTTAAGGGTAAGTGTTAGGGTTAGGGTTAGGGTTAGGATAAGAGTAAGGATTAGGGCAGAGTTAGGGTTAGGGGTTAGGGTTAGGGTTAGGGGTTAGGGTTAGGTTTAGGGTTAGTGTAAGTGTTAGCGTTAGCAGTTAGGATTCGTGTTAGGGTTAGTTTAAGGGTCAGGGTTAGGGTTAGGGTTAGGATAAGGGTTAGAGTTAGGGTTAGGTTTAGGGTAAGGGTAAGGGTTAGGTTAGTGTTAGGGTTAGGGTACTGGTTATGGTTAGGGTTAGGTTAGGTTTAGGGTTAGGGTTGGGTTAGGGAAAGGATAAGGGTTAGGGTTAAGTTTACGTTTAGGGTTAGGGTTAGGGTTAAGGTGAGGGTTAGGGTTGGGAAAGGGTAAGGGTTAGAGTTAGGTTTTGGGTTAGGGTTAGCGTAAGGGTGAGGGTTAGGTTTAGAGTTAGGGGTAGTGTTATGGTAAGGGTAAGGGTTAGGGTTAGGGTTAGGTTTAAGGTAAGCATTAGAGTTAGGGTCAGGGTTAGGGTTACAGTTAATGTTAGTGTTAGTTTAAGGGTTAGGGTTAGGGTTAGGGTAAGGGTTAGGGTTAGGGGTTAGGGTTAGGGTTAGGGTTGGGTTAGGGTAAGGGTTAGCGTTAGGGTTAGGGTTAGGTTAAGGGTAAGTGTTAGGGTTAGGGTTAGAGTTAGGTTAAGGGTAAGTGTAAGGGTTAGGTTTAGAGTTAGGAGTAGGGTTAGGGTAATGGTAAGGGTTAGGGTTAGGATTAGGGTTAGGGTAAGGGTAAGGGTTAGGTTTAGGGTTAGGGTTAGGTTTAGGGATAGGGTTAGGGTAAGGGTAATGGGTAAGTTTAGATGTAGGAGTAGGTTTAGGGTAAGGGTAAGGGTTAGGGTTAGGGTTAGTGTAAGCATTAGATTTATGATTAGGGTTAGGGTTAGGGATAGGGTAAGGGTTAGGGCTAGGGGTTAGTGTAAGTGTTAGGGTTAGCGTAAGGGTTAGGGTTAGGTTTAGGGTTAGGGTAAGGGTTGTGGTTAGAGTTTGGGTTAGGGTTAGGGTTAAGGTTAGTGTTAGGGTTAGGGTTAGGGTTAGGGTATGTGTAAGGGTTAGGGTTAAGGTTAGGGTTAGGGTTAGGGTTAGGGTTAGGGTAAGGGTAAGGGTAAGTGGTAGGGTTAGTGTTAGGGTTAGGGTTAGGGTTAGGGAAAGGATAAGGTTTAGGTTTAAGTTTAGGTTTGTGGTTAGGGTTAGGGTTGAGGTTAGGTTTAGGGTTAGGGTAAGGGTAAGGTTTAGGGTTAGGATTAGGGTTAGGGTTAAGGTTAGGGTTAGTGTTACTTTTAGGGTTAGGGTTTGGGTTAGGGTAAGGGTTAGGGTTAGGGTTAGGGTTAGGGTTAGGGTAAGGTTTAGTATTGGGGTTAAGGTTAGAGTTAGGGTAAGGATTAGAGTTTGGGTTAGGGTTAGGTTTAGGGTTAGGTTTATGGTTACGGTTAGGGTTAGGGTTAGGGTTAGGGGAAGGGTTTGTGTTAAAGTTAGGTTTAGGGTTAGGGTTAGGTTTAGCATTAGGGTAAGGGTAAGGGTTATGGTAAGGGTTATTGTTAAGGTAAGGGTAAGGGTTAGGGTTAGGTTTAGGTTTAGGTTTAGGGTAAGGATTAGGGTTGGGTTTAGGGTAAGGGTAAGGTTTACGGTTAGTGTGAGGGTTAGGGTTAGGGTTAGGGTAAGGGTAAGGGTTAGGGTTAAGGTTAGGTTTAGGGTTAGGGTTAGGGTTAAGGTTAGGGTGAGGGTTAGGGTAAGGGTAAGGGTAAGGGTTAGGGTTTGGTTTAGGGTTAGGGTTAGGGTAAGGGTTAGGTTTAGTGTTAGGGTTAGGTTTGGGGTTAGAGTTAGGGTAAGGATAAGGGTTAGGGTTAAGGTTCGGTTTAGGGTTAGGTGTAGGGTTAAAGTTAGGGGGAGGGTTAGGTAAGGGTTCGGGTTAGGTTTAGGGTTAGGGTTAGGGTAAGGTTAAGGGTTAGGTTTAGAGTTAGGGGTAGTATTAGGGTAAGTGTGAGGGTTAGGGTTAGGGTATGAGTAAGGGTTAGGTTTAGGGTTAGGATTAGCGTAAGGGTTAGGGTTAGGGTTAGGGTAAGGTTAAGGGTTAGGGTTAGGGTTAGGATTAGGCTTAGGGTTAGGGTAAGGGTAAGGTTTATGTTAGGGTTAGGGTTAGGGTTAGGTTAAGGGTTAGGGTTAGGGTTAGGTTTAGGGTTAGGGTAAGGGTAAGAGTTAGGGTTAGGTTTAGGGTTAGGGGTTACAGTTAGGTTTAGGGTTAGGGTTAGGGGTTAGGGTTAGGGGTTAGGGTTAAGGTTAGGGTAAGGGTAAGGGTTAGGGTTAGGTTTAGGGTAAGGGGTTTCAGTTAGAATTAGGTTAAGGGTTAGGGTTAGGGTATGTGTAAGGGATAGGGTTAGGTTTAGGATTAGGTTTAGGGTAAGGGTAAGGGTAAGGGTTAGGGTTAGTTTTAGGTTTAGGTTTAGGGTAAGGGTAAGGGTAAGGGTTAGGGGAAGGGTTAGGGTTAGGTTTAGTGTTAGTGTATTGTTAGGGTAAGGGTAAGGGTTAGGGTTAGGATTAGGGTTAGGTTTAGGGTAAGGGTTAGGTTTAGGGTTAGGGATAGGTTTATGGTTAGGGTTAGGGTAAGGTTAAGAGTTAGGTTTAGAGTTAGGGCTAGGGTTAGGGTAAGGGTAAGGGTTAGAGTTAGTGTTAGGGTTAGGGTAAGCGTTAGAGTTAGGGTTAGGGTTAGGTTTATAGTTAATGGTAGTGTTAGGTTAAGGGATAGAGTTAGGGTTAGGGTTAGGATTAGGGTTAGGGTAAGGGTTAGGGTTAGGGGTTAGTGTTAGGGTTAGGGTTAGAGTAAGGGTTAGGGTTAGGTTTAGGGTTAGGGTTAGTGTTAAGGTTAGGGTGAGGGTAAGGGTAAGGGTAAGGGTAAGGGTTAGGGTTAGGGTTAGGGTTAGGGAAAGGATAAGGGTTAGGTTTAAGTTTAGGTTTGGGGTTAGGGTTAGGTTTGAGGTTAGGTTTAGGGTTATGGTAAGGGTAAGGGATATGGTAAGTGTTAGGTTTAAGTTAAGGGTAAGGGTTAGGGTTAGGGTTAGGTTTAGGTTTAGGGTAAGGGTTAGGGTTGGGTTTAGGGTAAGGGTAAGGTTTACGATTAGGGTGAGGGTTAGGGTTAGGTTTAGTGTTAGGGTAAGGCTTAGGTTTAGGATTAGGGTTAGGGTAACGGTAAGGGTTAGGGTTAAGTTTAGGGTTAGGTTTACAGTAAGGGTAAGGGTTAGGGTTAGGGTTAGGGTTGGGGTTAGGGTTAGGGTTAGGGTTAGGGTAAGGGTAAGGTTTAGGGTTAAGTTTGGGGTTAGGGTTAGGTTTAGTGTTAGGGTAGGGTTAGGGTAACGGTAAGGGTTAGGGTTAGGATTAGGGTTAGGGTTAGCGTAAGGGTTAGGTTTCGGGTTAGGAATAGGTTTATGGTTAGGGTTAGGGTAAGGGTAAGAGTTAGATTTAGAGTTAGGTGTAGGGTTAGGGTAAGGGTAATGCTTAGGATTAGGGATAGTGTTAGGGTAAGCGTTAGAGTTAGGGTTAGGGTTAGGTTTACAGTTAATGGTAGTGTTAGGTTAAGGGTTAGGGTTAGGTTTAGGGTTAGGGTAAGGGTAAGGGTTAGGGTTAAGGTTAGGGATAGGGTTAGGGTTAGGATTAGGGTAAGGGTAAGGGTTTGGGTTAGGTTTGGGTTAGGGTTAGAGTTATGGGTAGGGTTAGGGTTAGGGAAAGGATAAGGGTAAGGGTTAAGGTTAGGTTTAGGGTTAGGGTTAGGGTTAAGGTTAGGGTGAGGGTTAGGGTAAGGTAAGGGTAAGGGTTAGGGTTTGGTTTAGGGTTAGGGTTAGGGTAAGGGTTAGGTTTAGTGTTAGGGTTAGGTTTAGGGATAGGGTTAGGGTAAGGGTAAGGGGTAGGTTTAGATGTAGGTGTAGGGTTAGGTAAGGGTAAGGGTTAGGGTTAGGGTTAGGGTAAGCATTTGATTTAGGGTTAGGGTTAGGGCTAGGGGTTAGTGTTAGTGTTAGGGGTAGAGTTAGGGTAAGGGTTAGGGCTAGGGGTTAGTGTTAGTGTTAGGGATAGCGTAAGGGTTAGGGTTAGGTTTAAGGTTAGGGTAAGGGTTATGGTTAGAGTTAGGGTTAGGGTTAGGGTTAAGGTTAGGGTCAGGGATAGGGTTAGGGGTAGGGTAAGGGTAAGGGTTATTGTTAAGTTTAGGGTTAGGATTAGGGTTAGGGTTAGGGTAAGGTTATGGGTAAGTGTTAGGGTTAGGGTTAGGGTTAGGGAAAGGATAAGGGTCAGGTTTAAGTTTAGGTTTGGGGTTAGGGTGAGGGTTGAGGTTAGGTTTAGGGTTAGGGCAAGGGTAAGGCTTAGGGTTAGGATTAGGTTTAGGGTTAAGTTTAGGGTTAGTGTTACTTTTAGGGTTAGCGTTCGGGTTAGGGTAAGGGTTAGGGTTAGGATTAGGGTTAGGGTTAGGGTAAGGGTAAGGGTTAGGGTTAGGGTTAGGGTAAGGTTTAGTGTTGGGGTTAAGGTTAGGGGTAGGGTAAGGTTTAGAGTTTGGGTTAGGGTTAGGTTTAGGGTTAGGTTTACGGTTACGGTTAGGGTTAGGTTTAGGGTTAGGGTAAGGGTTTGTGTTAAAGTTAGGGTTAGGGTTAGGGTTAGGTTTAGCATTAGGGTAAGGGTAAGGGTTATGGTAAGGGTTAGGGGTAAGGTAAGGGAAAGGGTTAGGGTTAGGGTTAGGTTTAGGTTTAGGGTAAGGGTTAGGTTGGGTTTAGGGTAAGGGTAAGGTTTACGGTTAGGGTGAGGGTTAGGGTTAGGCTTAGGGTTAGGGTAAGGCTTAGGTTTAGGGTTAGGGTTAGGGTAACGGTAAGGGTTAGGGTTAAGTTTAGGGTTAGGTTTAGAGTAAGGGTAAGGGTTAGGGTTAGGGTTAGGGTTAGGTTTAGGGTTAGGGTTAGGGTTAGGGTAAGGGTAAGGTAAGGGTTAGGGTTTGGTTTAGGGTTAGGGTTAGGTAAGGGTAGGGTTTAGGGTTACGGTTAGGGTTAGGTTTAGTGTTGGGGTTAAGGTTAAGGTTAGGGTAAGGGTTAGAGTTTGGATTAGGTTTAGGTTTAGGGTTACGGTTAGGGTTTGGGTTAGGGTTAGGGTAAGGGTATGTGTTAAGTTTAGCGTTAGGGTTAGGTTTAGGTTTAGCATTAGGGTAAAGGTAAGGGTTAGCTTAAGGTTTTGGGTTAAGGTAAGGGTAAGGATTAGGGTTAAGGTTAGGTTTGGGTTTAGGATAAGGTTTGGGTTAGGTTTAGGGTTGTTAGGGAAAGGGTAAGGGTTAGGGTTAGGGTTAGGTTTAGGGTTAGGTTTAGGGTTTAGGGTAAGGGTAAGTTTCAGGGTTAGGGTTAGGGTTAGGGTAAGGATTAGGGTTAGAGTTAGGGTTAGGGTTTGGGTTAGGGTAAGGGTAAGTGTTCGGGTTAGGGTTAGGATAATAGTAAGGGTTAGGGCAGAGTTAGGGTTAGGGGTTAGGGTTAGGGTTAGGGGTTAGGGTAAGGGTCAGCGTTAGCGGTTAGGGTTAGTGTTAGGGTTAGTTTAAGGGTCAGGGTTAGGGTTAGGGTTAGGATAGGGGTTAGGGTTAGAGTTAGGGTTTTGGGTAAGGGGAAGGGTTAGGTTAGGGTTAGGGTACGGGTTAGAGTTAGGTTTAGGTTAGGTTTAGGGTTAGGGTTAGGGTTAGGGTTAGGGAACTGATAAGGGGTTAGGGTTAAGTTTAGGTTTAGGTTTAGGGTTAGGGTTAAGGTGAGGGTTAGGGTTGGGTAAGGGTAAGGGTTAGAGTTAGGTTTTGGGTTAGGGTTAGGGTAAGGTTAAGGGTAAGGGTTAGGGTTAGTGTTTAGGGTTAGGTTTAGGGTTAGGGGTTAGGGTTAGGGATAGGTTTAGAGTAAGGGTAAGTTTTAGGGTTAAGGTTAGGGTTAGGGTTCGGTTTAGAGTTAGGGTTACGGTTAGGTTTAGGTTTAATGTTAGTTTAGGGTAAGGGTAAGGGTTAGGGTTAGGGTTAGGGTTTAAGGTAAGCGTTAGAGTTAGGGTTAGGGTTAGGGTTAGGGTTAGAGTTAATGTTAGTGTTAGTTTAAGGGTTAGGGTTAGGGTTAGGGTAAGGGTTAGGATTAGGGGTTAGTGTTAGGGTTAGGGATAGAGTTAGGGTTAGGGTCAGGATATGGGTTAGGCTTAGGGTTAGGGTTAGGGTAAGGGTAAGGGTTAGGTTAGGCTTAGGGTTAGGGTTAGGGAAAGGATAAGGGTTAGGGTTAAGGTTAGGTTTAGTGTTAGGGTTAGGGTTAAGGTGAGGGTTAGCGTTGGGTAAGGGTAAGGGTTAGGGTTGGGTTTTTGGTTAGGGTTAGGTAAGGGTAAGGGTTAGGGTTAGGGTTAGGGTTAGGTTTAGGGTTAGGGTTAGGGTAAGGGTAAGGGTTAGGGTTAAATTTAGTGTTAGGGTTAAGGTTAGGGTTAGGGTTAGGATTAGAGTTTGGGTTAGGGTTAGGTTTAGGGTTAGGTTTTATGGTTACGGTTAGGGTTAGGGTTAGGGTTAGGGGAAGGGTTTGTGTTAAAGTTAGGTTTAGGGTTAGGGTTAGGTTTAGCATTAGGGTAAGGGTAAGGGTTATGGTAAGGGTTATTGTTAAGGTAAGGGTAAGGGTTAGGGTTAGGTTTAGGTTTAGGTTTAGGGTAAGGATTAGGGTTGGGTTTAGGGTAAGGGTAAGGTTTACGGTTAGTGTGAGGGTTAGGGTTAGGGTTAGGGTAAGGGTAAGGGTTAGGGTTAAGGTTAGGTTTAGGGTTAGGGTTAGGGTTAAGGTTAGGGTGAGGGTTAGGGTAAGGGTAAGGGTAAGGGTTAGGGTTTGGTTTAGGGTTAGGGTTAGGGTAAGGGTTAGGTTTAGTGTTAGGGTTAGGTTTGGGGTTAGAGTTAGGGTAAGGATAAGGGTTAGGGTTAAGGTTCGGTTTAGGGTTAGGTGTAGGGTTAAAGTTAGGGGGAGGGTTAGGTAAGGGTTCGGGGTTAGGTTTAGGGTTAGGGGTTAGGGTAAGGTTAAGGGTTAGGTTTAGAGTTAGGGGTAGTATTAGGGTAAGTGTGAGGGTTAGGGTTAGGGTATGAGTAAGGGTTAGGTTTAGGGTTAGGATTAGCGTAAGGGTTAGGGTTAGGGTTAGGGTAAGGTTAAGGGTTAGGGTTAGGGTTAGGATTAGGCTTAGGGTTAGGGTAAGGGTAAGGTTTATGTTAGGGTTAGGGTTAGGGTTAGGTTAAGGGTTAGGGTTAGGGTTAGGTTTAGGGTTAGGGTAAGGGTAAGAGTTAGGGTTAGGTTTAGGGTTAGGGGTTACAGTTAGGTTTAGGGTTAGGGTTAGGGGTTAGGGTTAGGGGTTAGGGTTAAGGTTAGGGTAAGGGTAAGGGTTAGGGTTAGGTTTAGGGTAAGGGGTTTCAGTTAGAATTAGGTTAAGGGTTAGGGTTAGGGTATGTGTAAGGGATAGGGTTAGGTTTTAGGATTAGGTTTAGGGTAAGGGTAAGGGTAAGGGTTAGGGTTAGTTTTAGGTTTAGGTTTAGGGTAAGGGTAAGGGTAAGGGTTAGGGGAAGGGTTAGGGTTAGGTTTAGTGTTAGTGTATTGTTAGGGGTAAGGGTAAGGGTTAGGGTTAGGATTAGGGGTTAGGTTTAGGGTAAGGGTTAGGTTTAGGGTTAGGGATAGGTTTATGGTTAGGGTTAGGGTAAGGTTAAGAGTTAGGTTTAGAGTTAGGGCTAGGGTTAGGGTAAGGGTAAGGGTTAGAGTTAGTGTTAGGGTTAGGGTAAGCGTTAGAGTTAGGGTTAGGGTTAGGTTTATAGTTAATGGTAGTGTTAGGTTAAGGGATAGAGTTAGGGTTAGGGTTAGGATTAGGGTTAGGGTAAGGGTTAGGGTTAGGGGTTAGTGTTAGGGTTAGGGTTAGAGTAAGGGTTAGGGTTAGGTTTAGGGTTAGGGTTAGTGTTAAGGTTAGGGTGAGGGTAAGGGTAGAGGGTAAGGGTAAGGGTTAGGGTTAGGGTTAGGGTTAGGGAAAGGATAAGGGTTTAGGTTTAAGTTTAGGTTTGGGGTTAGGGTTAGGTTTGAGGTTAGGTTTAGGGTTATGGTAAGGGTAAGGGGATATGGTAAGTGTTAGGTTTAAGTTAAGGGTAAGGGTTAGGGTTAGGGTTAGGTTTAGGTTTAGGGTAAGGGTTAGGGTTGGGTTTAGGGTAAGGGTAAGGTTTACGATTAGGGTGAGGGTTAGGGTTAGGTTTAGTGTTAGGGTAAGGCTTAGGTTTAGGATTAGGGTTAGGGGTAACGGTAAGGGTTAGGGTTAAGTTTAGGGTTAGGTTTACAGTAAGGGGTAAGGGTTAGGGTTAGGGTTAGGGTTGGGGGTTAGGGTTAGGGTTAGGGTTAGGGTAAGGGTAAGGTTTAGGGTTAAGTTTGGGGTTAGGGTTAGGTTTAGTGTTAGGGTAGGGTTAGGGTAACGGTAAGGGTTAGGGTTAGGATTAGGGTTAGGGTTAGCGTAAGGGTTAGGTTTCGGGTTAGGAATAGGTTTATGGTTAGGGTTAGGGGTAAGGGTAAGAGTTAGATTTAGAGTTAGGTGTAGGGTTAGGGTAAGGGTAATGCTTAGGATTAGGGATAGTGTTAGGGTAAGCGTTAGAGTTAGGGTTAGGGTTAGGTTTACAGTTAATGGTAGTGTTAGGTTAAGGGTTAGGGTTAGGTTTAGGGTTAGGGTAAGGGTAAGGGTTAGGGTTAAGGTTAGGGATAGGGTTAGGGTTAGGATTAGGGTAAGGGTAAGGGTTTGGGTTAGGTTTGGGTTAGGGTTAGAGTTATGGGTAGGGTTAGGGGTTAGGGAAAGGATAAGGGTAAGGGTTAAGGTTAGGTTTAGGGTTAGGGTTAGGGTTAAGGTTAGGGTGAGGGTTAGGGTAAGGTAAGGGTAAGGGTTAGGGTTTGGTTTAGGGTTAGGGTTAGGGTAAGGGTTAGGTTTAGTGTTAGGGTTAGGTTTAGGGATAGGGTTAGGGTAAGGGTAAGGGGTAGGTTTAGATGTAGGTGTAGGGTTAGGTAAGGGTAAGGGTTAGGGTTAGGGTTAGGGTAAGCATTTGATTTAGGGTTAGGGTTAGGGCTAGGGGTTAGTGTTAGTGTTAGGGGTAGAGTTAGGGTAAGGGTTAGGGCTAGGGGTTAGTGTTAGTGTTAGGGATAGCGTAAGGGTTAGGGTTAGGTTTAAGGTTAGGGTAAGGGTTATGGTTAGAGTTAGGGTTAGGGTTAGGGTTAAGGTTAGGGTCAGGGATAGGGTTAGGGGTAGGGTAAGGGTAAGGGTTATTGTTAAGTTTAGGGTTAGGATTAGGGTTAGGGTTAGGGTAAGGTTATGGGTAAGTGTTAGGGTTAGGGTTAGGGTTAGGGAAAGGATAAGGGTCAGGTTTAAGTTTAGGTTTGGGGTTAGGGTGAGGGTTGAGGTTAGGTTTAGGGTTAGGGCAAGGGTAAGGCTTAGGGTTAGGATTAGGTTTAGGGTTAAGTTTAGGGTTAGTGTTACTTTTAGGGTTAGCGTTCGGGTTAGGGTAAGGGTTAGGGTTAGGATTAGGGTTAGGGTTAGGGTAAGGGTAAGGGTTAGGGTTAGGGTTAGGGTAAGGTTTAGTGTTGGGGTTAAGGTTAGGGGTAGGGTAAGGTTTAGAGTTTGGGTTAGGGTTAGGTTTAGGGTTAGGTTTACGGTTACGGTTAGGGTTAGGTTTAGGGTTAGGGTAAGGGTTTGTGTTAAAGTTAGGGTTAGGGTTAGGGTTAGGTTTAGCATTAGGGTAAGGGTAAGGGTTATGGTAAGGGTTAGGGGTAAGGTAAGGGAAAGGGTTAGGGTTAGGGTTAGGTTTAGGTTTAGGGTAAGGGTTAGGGTTGGGTTTAGGGTAAGGGTAAGGTTTACGGTTAGGGTGAGGGTTAGGGTTAGGCTTAGGGTTAGGGTAAGGCTTAGGTTTAGGGTTAGGGTTAGGGTAACGGTAAGGGTTAGGGTTAAGTTTAGGGTTAGGTTTAGAGTAAGGGTAAGGGTTAGGGTTAGGGTTAGGGTTAGGTTTAGGGTTAGGGTTAGGGTTAGGGTAAGGGTAAGGTAAGGGTTAGGGTTTGGTTTAGGGTTAGGGTTAGGTAAGGGTAGGGTTTAGGGTTACGGTTAGGGTTAGGTTTAGTGTTGGGGTTAAGGTTAAGGTTAGGGTAAGGGTTAGAGTTTGGATTAGGTTTAGGTTTAGGGTTACGGTTAGGGTTTGGGTTAGGGTTAGGGTAAGGGTATGTGTTAAGTTTAGCGTTAGGGTTAGGTTTAGGTTTAGCATTAGGGTAAAGGTAAGGGTTAGCTTAAGGTTTTGGGTTAAGGTAAGGGTAAGGATTAGGGTTAAGGTTAGGTTTGGGTTTAGGATAAGGTTTGGGTTAGGTTTAGGGTAAGGGTAAGGTTTAGGGTTAGGGTTAGGGTTAGGGAAAGGGTAAGGGTTAGGGTTAGGGTTAGGTTTAGGGTTAGGTTTAGGTTTAGGGTAAGGGTAAGTTTCAGGGTTAGGGTTAGGGTTAGGGTAAGGATTAGGGTTAGAGTTAGGGTTAGGGTTTGGGTTAGGGTAAGGGTAAGTGTTCGGGTTAGGGTTAGGATAATAGTAAGGGTTAGGGCAGAGTTAGGGTTAGGGGTTAGGGTTAGGGTTAGGGTTAGGGTAAGGGTCAGCGTTAGCGGTTAGGGTTAGTGTTAGGGTTAGTTTAAGGGTCAGGGTTAGGGTTAGGGTTAGGATAGGGGTTAGGGTTAGAGTTAGGGTTTGGGTAAGGGGAAGGGTTAGGTTAGGGTTAGGGTACGGGTTAGAGTTAGGTTTAGGTTAGGTTTAGGGTTAGGGTTAGGGTTAGGGTTAGGGAACTGATAAGGGTTAGGGTTAAGTTTAGGTTTAGGTTTAGGGTTAGGGTTAAGGTGAGGGTTAGGGTTGGGTAAGGGTAAGGGTTAGAGTTAGGTTTTGGGTTAGGGTTAGGGTAAGGTTAAGGGTAAGGGTTAGGGTTAGTGTTAGGGTTAGGTTTAGGGTTAGGGTTAGGGTTAGGGATAGGTTTAGAGTAAGGGTAAGTTTTAGGGTTAAGGTTAGGGTTAGGGTTCGGTTTAGAGTTAGGGTTACGGTTAGGTTTAGGTTTAATGTTAGTTTAGGGTAAGGGTAAGGGTTAGGGTTAGGGTTAGGGTTAAGGTAAGCGTTAGAGTTAGGGTTAGGGTTAGGGTTAGAGTTAATGTTAGTGTTAGTTTAAGGGTTAGGGTTAGGGTTAGGGTAAGGGTTAGGATTAGGGGTTAGTGTTAGGGTTAGGGATAGAGTTAGGGTTAGGGTCAGGATATGGGTTAGGCTTAGGGTTAGGGTTAGGGTAAGGGTAAGGGTTAGGTTAGGCTTAGGGTTAGGGTTAGGGAAAGGATAAGGGTTAGGGTTAAGGTTAGGTTTAGTGTTAGGGTTAGGGTTAAGGTGAGGGTTAGCGTTGGGTAAGGGTAAGGGTTAGGGTTGGGTTTTTGGTTAGGGTTAGGTAAGGGTAAGGGTTAGGGTTAGGGTTAGGGTTAGGTTTAGGGTTAGGGTTAGGGTAAGGGTAAGGGTTAGGGTTAAATTTAGTGTTAGGGTTAAGGTTAGGGTTAGGGTTAGGTTTAGACTTAGGGTTCGGGTTACGTTAAGGGTAAGGGTTAGAGTTAGGATAAGGATTAGGGTTAGGGTAAGGGTTAGGGTTAGGGTTAGGTTTAGGGTTATGGTAAGTGTTAGGGTTAGCGTTAGGGTAAGGTTAATGGTTAGGTTTAGGGTTAGGGTTAGGGTAAGGGTAAGGGTTAGGGTTAGTGTTAGGGTTATGTTTAGGGTAAGGGTTAGGGGTTAGGTTTAGGGTTAGGGTAAGGGTTAGGGTTAGGTTTAGGTTAAGGGTAAGTGTTAGGGTTAGGGTTAGAGTTAGGGTAAGGGTAAGTGTAATGGTTGGTTTAGAGTTAGGGTTAGGCTTAGGGTTAGGGTAAGGGTAAGGGTTAGGTTTAGAGTTAGGGGTAGGGTTAGGGTAATGGTAAGTGTTAGGGTTAGGTTTAGGGTTAGGGTTAGGGTAAGTGTTAGGGTTAGGTTTAGGATTAGGGTTAGGGTAAGTTTAAGCGTTAGGGTTAGGGTTAGGATTACGGTTAGGGTTAGGGATAGGGTAAGTGTGAGGGTTAGGTTAGGGTTATTGTTAGGGTTACGGTAAGGGTTAGGGTTAGGTTTAGGTTTAGGGTAAGTGTAAGGGTTAGGATTAGGGTTAGGCTTAGGGTAAGGGGTTAGGATTATGGTTAGGGTTAGGTTTAGGGATTGGGTTAGGGTAAGGGTAAGGGGTAGGTTTAGATGTACGGGTAGGGTTAGGGTAAGGTTAAGGGTTAGGGTTAGGGTTAGGGTAAGCATTAGATTTAGGGTTAAAGTTAATGTTAGGATTACGTTAAGGGTTAGGGTTAGGGTTAGGGTTAGGGTTAGGTTTAGGGTTAGGGTAAGGGTTAGGGCTAGGTGTTAGTGTTAGGGTTAGGGTTAGCGTAAGGGTTAGGGTTAGGTTTAGGGTTAGGGTAAGGGTTATGGTTAGCGTGAGTGTTAGGGTTAGGGTTAAGGTTAGGTTTAGGGTTAGGGTTAGGGTTAGGGTAAGGGTAAGAGTTTGGGTTAAGTTTATTTTTAGGGTTAGGGTTAGGGTTAGGGTAAGGGTAAGGGTAAGGGTTAGTGTTAGGGTTAGGGTTAGGGTTAGGGTTAGGGGAAGGGTAAGGGTTCGGTTTAAGTTTAGGTTTAGGGTTAGGGTTAGGGTTGAGGTTAGGTTTAGTGTTAGGGTAAGGGTAAGGCTTAGGTTTAGGATTAGGGTTAGGGTTAAGGTTAGGGTTAGTGTTCCTTTTAGGGTTAGGGTTAGGGTTAGGGAAGGGTTAGGGTTAGGATTAGGGTTAGGGTTAGGGTAAGGGTAAGGATTAGGCTTAGGGTTAGGGTAAGGTTTAGTGTTGGGGTTAAGGTTAGGGTTAGGGTAAGGGTTAGAGTTTGGATTAGGGTTAGGTTTAGGGTTACGGTTAGAGTTAGCGTTAGGGTTAGGGTTAGGGTTAGGGTTAGGGTAAGGGTAAGTGTTACGGTTAGGGTTAGGGTTAGGGTTAGGGTTAGGGAAAGGATAAGGATCAAGTTTCAGTTTAGGTTTGGTGTTAGGGTTAGGGTTGAGGTTAGATTTAGGGTTAGGGTAAGGGTAAGGCTTAGGGTTAGGATTAGGTTTAGGGTTAAGTTTAGGGTTAGTGTTACTTTTAGGGTTAGCGTTAGGGTTAGGGTAAGGGTTAGAGTTAGGGTAAGGGTAAGGGTTAGGGTTAGGGTTAGGGTAAGGTTTAGTGTTGGGGTTAAGGTTAGGGTTAGGGTAAGGGTTAGAGTTTGGGTTAGGGTTAGGTTTAGGGTTAGGTTTAGGGTTACGGTTAGGGTTAGGGTTAGGGTTAGGGTAAGGGTTTGTGTTAAAGTTAGGGTTAGGGTTAGGGTTAGGTTTAGCATTAGGGTAAGGGTAAGGGTTATGGTAAGGGTTAGGGTTAAGGCAAGGGAAAGGGTTAGGGTTAGGGTTAGGTTTAGGTTTAGGGTAAGGGTTTGGGTTGGGTAGGGTAAGGGTAAGGGTTACGGTTAGGGTGAGGGTTAGGGTTAGGCTTAGGGTTAGGGTAAGGCTTAGGTTTAGGGTTAGGGTTAGGGTAACGGAAAGGGTTAGGGTTAAGTTTAGGGTTAGGTTTAGAGTAAGGGTAAGGGTTTGGTTTAGGGTTAGGGTTAGGGTAAGGGTAGGGTTTAGGGTTATGGTTAGGGTTAGGTTTAGTGTTGGGGTTAAGGTTAAGGTTAGGGTAAGGGTTAGAGTTTGGATTAGGGTTAGGTTTAGGGTTACGGTTAGGGTTAGGGTTAGGTTTAGGTTTAGCATTAGGGTAAAGGTAAGGGTTAGGGTAAGGTTTTGGGTTAAGGTAAGGGTAAGGATTAGGGTTAAGCTTAGGTTTGGGTTTAGGGTAAAGGTTAGGGTTAGGTTTAGGGTAAGGGTAAGGTTTAGGGTTAGGGTTATGGTTAGGGTAAGGGTAAGGGTTAGGGTTAGGGTTAGGTTTAGGGTTAGGTTTAGGTTTAGGGTAAGGGTAAGTTTTAGGGTTAGGGTTAGGGTTAGGGTAAGGATTAGGGTTAGGATTAGGGTTAGGGTTTGGGTTAGGGTAAGGGTAAGTGTTCAGGTTAGGATTAGGATAATAGTAAGGGTTAGGGCAGAGTTAGGGTAGGGATTAGGGTTAGGGTTAGGGTTAGGAGTTAGGGTTAGGGTAAGGGTCAGCGTTAGATGTTAGGGTTAGTGTTAGGGTTAGTTTAAGTGTCAGGTTTAGGGTTAGGGTTAGGATAGGGGTTAGGGTTAGGGTTAAGGTTAGGGTAAGGGGAAGGGTTAGGTTAGGGTTAGGGTACGGGTTAGGGTACGGGTTAGGTTAGGGTTAGGGTTAGGGTTAGGGTTAGGGTTAGGGTTAGAGAAAGGATAAGGGTTAGGGTTAAGTTTAGGTTTAGGGTTAGGGTTAGGGTTAAGGTGATTCTTAGGGTTGGGTAAGGGTAAGGGTTAGAGTTAGGTTTTGGGTTAGGGTTAGGGTAAGGTTTAGGGTTCGGTTTAGAGTTAGGGTTACGGTTAGATTTAGGTTTAGGGTTAGTTTAGGGTAAGGGTTAGGGTTAGGGTTAGGGTTAGGGTTAAGGTAAGCGTTAGAGTTAGGGTTAGGGTTAGGGTTAGGGTTAGAGTTAATGTTAGTGTTAGTTTAAGGGTTAGGGTAAGGGTTAGGCTTAGGGTTAGGGATAGGGTTAGGGTTAGGGTTAGGATATGAGTTAGGCTTAGGGTTAGGGTTAGGGTAAGGGTAAGGGTTAGGTTAGGCTTAGGGTTAGGGTTAGGGAAAGGATAAGGGTTAGGGTTAAGGTTAGGTTTAGGGTTAGGGTTAGGGTTAAGGTGAGGGTTAGCTTTGGGTAAGGGTAAGGGTTAGGGTTGGGTTTTGGGTTCGTGTTAGGTAAGGGTAAGGGTTAGGGTAGGGTTAGGTTTAGGTTTAGGGTTAGGGTTAGGGTAAGGGTAAGGGTTAGGGTTAAATTTAGTGTTAGGGTTAAGGTTAGGGTTAGGGTTACGTTTAGACTTAGGGTTAGGGTTACGTTAAGGGTAAGGGTTAGACTTAGGATAAGGATTAGGGTTAGGGTAAGGGTTAGGGTTAGTTTTAGGGTTAGGGTTATGGTAAGTGTTAGGGTTAGCGTTAGGATAAGGTTAATGGTTAGGGTTAGGGTTAGGGTTAGGGTAAGGGTAAGGGTTAGGGTTAGTGTTAGGGTTAGGTTTAGGGTAAGGTTTAGGGGTTAGGTTTAGGGTTAGGGTAATGGTTAGGGTTGGGGTTAGGTTAAGGGTAAGTGTTACGGTTATGTTTAGGATTACGGTTAGGGTTAGGGATAGGGTAAGTGTGAGGGTTAGGTTAGGGTTATTGTTAGGGTTACGGTAAGGGTTAGGGTTAGGTTTAGGTTTAGGGTAAGGGTAAGGGTTAGGATTAGGGTTAGGCTTAGGGTAAGGGTTAGGATTATGGTTAGGGTTAGGTTTAGGGATTGGGTTAGGGTAAGGGTAAGGGGTAGGTTTAGATGTAGGGGTAGGGTTAGGGTAAGGTTAAGGGTTAGGGTTAGGGTTAGGGTAAGCATTAGATTTAGGGTTAAAGTTAATGTTAGGATTACGTTAAGGGTTAGGGTTAGGGTTAGGGTTAGGGTTAGGTTTAGGGTTAGGGTAAGGGTTAGGGCTAGGTGTTAGTGTTAGGGTTAGGGTTAGCGTAAGGGTTAGGGTTAGGTTTAGGGTTAGGGTAAGGGTTATGGTTAGCGTGAGTGTTAGGGTTAGGGTTAAGGTTAGGTTTAGGGTTAGGGTTAGGGTTAGGGTTAGGGTAAGGGTAAGGGTTTCGGTTAAGTTTATTTTTAGGGTTAGGGTTAGGGTTAGGGTAAGGGTAAGGGTAAGGGTTAGTGTTAGGGTTAGGGTTAGGGTTAGGGTTAGGGGAAGGGTAAGGGTTCGGTTTAAGTTTAGGTTTAGGGTTAGGGTTAGGGTTGAGGTTAGGTTTAGGGTTAGGGTAAGGGTAAGGCTTAGGTTTAGGATTAGGGTTAGGGTTAAGGTTAGGGTTAGTGTTCCTTTTAGGGTTAGGGTTAGGGTTAGGGAAGGGTTAGGGTTAGGATTAGGGTTAGGGTTAGGGTAAGGGTAAGGATTAGGCTTAGGGTTAGGGTAAGGTTTAGTGTTGGGGTTAAGGTTAGGGTTAGGGTAAGGGTTAGAGTTTGGATTAGGGTTAGGTTTAGGGTTAGGTTTAGGGTTACGGTTAGAGTTAGCGTTAGGGTTAGGGTTAGGGTAAGGGTAAGTGTTACGGTTAGGGTTAGGGTTAGGGTTAGGGTTAGGGAAAGGATAAGGATCAGGTTTAAGTTTAGGTTTGGGGTTAGGGTTAGGGTTGAGGTTAGATTTAGGGTTAGGGTAAGGGTAAGGCTTAGGGTTAGGATTAGGTTTAGGGTTAAGTTTAGGGTTAGTGTTACTTTTAGGGTTAGCGTTAGGGTTAGGGTAAGGGTTAGGGTTAGGATTAGGGTTAGGATTAGGGTAAGGGTAAGGGTTAGGGTTAGGGTTAGGGTAAGGTTTAGTGTTGGGGTTAAGGTTAGGGTTAGGGTAAGGGTTAGAGTTTGGGTTAGGGTTAGGTTTAGGGTTAGGTTTAGGGTTAGGGTTTGGGTTAGGGTTAGGGTTAGGGTAAGGGTTTGTGTTAAAGTTAAGGTTAGGGTTAGGGTTAGGTTTAGCATTAGGGTAAGGGTAAGGGTTATGGTAAGGGTTAGGGTTAAGGTAAGGGAAAGGGTTAGGGTTAGGGTTAGGTTTAGGTTTAGGGTAAGGGTTTGGGTTGGGTAGGGTAAGGGTAAGGGTTACGGTTAGGGTGAGGGTTAGGGTTAGGCTTAGGGTTAGGGTAAGGCTTAGGTTTAGGGTTAGGGTTAGGGTAACGGAAAGGGTTAGGGTTAAGTTTAGGGTTAGGTTTAGAGTAAGGGTAAGGGTTAGGGTTAGGGTTAGGGTTAGGGTTAGGGTTAGGGTAAGGGTACGGGTAAGGGTTAGGGTTTGATTTAGGGTTAGGTTTAGGGTTGGGTTTAAGGTTAGGGTTAGTGTTAGTGTAAGGTTAAGGGTTAGGGTTAGGATTAGGGTAGGGTTAGGGTAAGGTAAGGGTTAGTGTTAAGGTTAGGAATAGGTTTAGGGCTAGGGTTAGCGTAAGGGTAAGAGTTAGGGTTAGGGTTAGGGTTAGGGTTAGATTAAGATTTAGTGTTAGGGTTAGGGTTAGGTTTAGGGTTAGTGTTAGGGTTAGGGTAAGGGTAAGGGTTAGGGTTAAGGTTAGGTTTAGGGTGAGGGCAAGGGTACGTTTTAGGGTTAGGTTTAGGGTTAGAGTTAGGGTAAGGGTAAGGGTTAGGGTTAGGGTTAGGTTTAGGGTTAGAGTTAGGGTTAGGGTAAGGGTAAGGGTTAGAGTTAAGGTTAGGTTTAGGGTTAGGGTTAGGTTTAGGGTTATTGTAAGGGTTTGGGTTAGGATTAGGGTTAGGGGTTAGGGTAAGGGTAAGGGTTAGGGTTAGGTTTAGGGTTAGAGTTAGGGTTAGGGTAAGGGTTAGAGTTAAGGTTAGGTTTAGGGTTAGGGTTAGGGTTGGGTTATTGTAAGGGTTTGGGTTAGGATTAGGGGTTAGGGTTAGGGGTAAGGGTAAGGGTTAGGGTTAGGGTTAGGGTTAGGTTTAGTGTTGGGGTTAAGGTTATGGTTAGGGTAAGGGATAGGTTTTGGGTTAGGATTAGGTTTAGGGTTAGGTTTAGGGTTACGGTTAGGGTTAGGGTTAGGGTAAGAGTATGTGTTAAGGTTAGGGTTATGGTTAGGTTTAGCATTAGGGTAAGGGTAAGGGTTAGGGTAAGGGTTATGGTTAAGGTAAGGGTAAGGGTTAGGGTTAGGGTAAGTGTTAGGTTAGGGTAAGTGTTAGGGTTAAGGTTGGGGTTAGGGTAAGGGTTAGGTTTAGAGTTCGGGTTAGGTTAAGGGGAAGTGTTTAGGGTTAGGGTTAGGGTTATGATTAGGGTTAGGGTAAGGGTAAGGGTTAGTGTTAGGGTTAGGTTTTAGGGTTAGGTTTAGGTTTAGGGTAAGGGTAAGGGTTAGAGTTAGGTTTAGGGTTAGGTTTAGGGTAAGGGTTAGGGTAAGGGATAGGGTTAGGTTTAGGAGTAGGGTAAGGGTAAGGGTTAGGGTTAGGGTTAGGGTTGGGATTAGGATAAGGGTTAGGGTTAGGGTTATATTTAGGGTTAGGGCTAGGGTTAGGGTTAGTGTAAGGGTAAGGGTTAGGGTTAAGGTTAGGGTTAGGGTTAGGATTAGGGTTAGGGTAAGGTTTAGGGTTAGAATTAGGGTTAGGGTTAGGGTAAGGGTAAAGGTTAGTGTTAGGGTTAGGTTTAGGTTTAGTGTTGGGGTTAAGGTTAGGGTTAGGTTAAGGGTTAGGTTTTGGGTTAGGTTTAGGTAAATGTAAGGTTTAGGGTTAAGGTTAGGATTAGTTTTAGGTTTAGGGTTAGGGTACAGTTAGGGTAAGGTAAGGGTTACGGGTAGGATTAGGGTTAGGTTAGGGTAAGGGTTAGGTTTAGGGTTATGGTTAGGGTTAGGTTTAGGGTTAGGGTTAGGGTAAGGCTAAGTTAGGTTTTGAGTTAATATTAGCTTTAGGTTAAGGTAAAGGGTTCAGGTTATGGTTAGGGTTAGGGTTAGTGTAAGGGTTAGGGTTAGGCTTAGGTTTAAGGTTAGGGTTAGGGTTAGGGTTAGGGTAAGTTTTAGGGTTAGGGTTAGGTTTAAGGTTAGGGTTAGAGTTAGGGTTAGGGTAAGTGTAAGGGTTAGGGTTAACGTTAGGGTTAGGGTTAGGGTTAGGTTTAGGGTTAGGGTAAGGGGTAGGGTTAGGATTAAGTTTAGCGTTAGGGTAAGGGTAAGGGTTAGGGTTAGGGTTAGGATTAGGTTTCGTGTTGGGGTTAAGGTTAGGGTTAGGGTAAGGGTTAGGGTTTTGATTAGTGTTAGGTTTAGGGTTAGGTTTAGGGTTACGGTTAGGGTTAGGGTTAGGGTACGGGTATGTGTTAAGGTTAGGGTTAGGGTTAGGTTTTAGCATTAGGGTAAGGGTCAGGGTTAGGGTAACGGTTAGGGTTAAGGTAAGGGTAAGGGTTAGGGTTAGGTTTTGGGTAACGTTTAGGTTTAGTGTAAGGTTAAGGGTTTAGTGTTAGTGTTAGGGTTAGGGTAAGGGTTAGGGTAGGGGTTAGGGTTAGGGTTGGGGGTTAAGGTAAGGTTAAGTGTTAGGGTTAGGTTTAGGGTTAGGATAAGTGTAATGGTTAGGGCAGGGTTAGGGTTATGGGTTAGGGTTGGGGTTACGGTTTTGGTAAGGGTTAGCGTTAGGTGATAGGGGTAGTGTCACTGTTAGGTTAAGGGGTTAGGGTTAGGGTTAGGGTTGGGATTAGGAAAAGGGTTAGGGTTAGGGTTAGGTTTAGGTTTAGGGTTAGGTTTAGTGTAAGGGTAAGGGGTTAGTGTGAAGGTTAGGGTTAGGGTTAGGATTAGGGTTAGGTTAAGTGTTAGGGTTAGTATTAGGGTTAGGGGTTAGGGTAAGGGTAAAGGTTAGTGTTAGGGTTAGGGTTAGGGTTAGTGTTGGGGTTAAGGTTAGGGTTAGGTTAAGGGTTAGGGTTTGGGTCTGGGTTAGGTTTAGGGTTAGATTTAGGGTTATGGTTAGGGTTAGGGTTATGGTTAGGGTTAGGGTTTTTGTAAGGGTTAGGGTTAGGGTTAGGGTTAGGGTTAGGGTTAGGGTAAAGGTAAGTTTTAGGGTTAGGTTTACGGTTAGGGTTAGGGTAAGGGTAAGGCTTAGGTTTAGGTTTAGGGTTAGGGTTAGGGTTAGGGAAAGGATAAGGGTTAGGGTTAAGATTAGGTTTAGGGTTAGGCTTAGGGTTAAGGTTAGGGTTTGGGTTAGGGTAAAGGTAAGTTTTAGGGTTAGGTTTACGGTTAGGGTTAGGGTAAGGGTAAGGCTTAGATTTAGGGTTAGGGTTAGGGTTAGGGTTAGGGTTAGGGTAAGGGTAAGGGTTAGGGTTAAGGTTAGGGTTAGGTTTAGGGTTTGGGTTAGGGTAAGGGTTAGGTTTACAATTAGGGTCAGGGTTAGGGTAAGGGTAAGGATTAGGGTTAGGGTTAGGGTTAGCTTTAGTGTTGGGGTTAAGGTTAGGGTTAGGGTAAGGGTTAGGGTTTGGTTTAGGTTTAGGTTTAGGGTTAGGTTTAGGGTTATGGTTAGGGTTAGGTTTAGGGTTAGGGTAAGGGTATGTGTTAAGGTTAGGGTTAGGGTTAGATTTAGCATTAGGGTAAGGGTTAGGGTAAGGGTTAGGGTTAAGTTAAGTGTAAGGGTTAGGGTTAGGGTTAGGGTTAGGGTTAGGTTTAGGGTAAGGGTTAGGGTTAGGTTTAGGGTAAGGGTAAGATTTAGGGTTAGGGTTAGGGTTATGGTTAGGGTTAGTGTAAGGGTAAGGGTTAGGGTTAGGGGTTAGTTTTAGGGTTAGGTTTAGTTTTAGGGTAAGGGTAAGTGTTTGAGTTAGTGTTTGGGTAAGGTTTAGGGTAAGGGTTAGGGTTAGGGTTGGGGTTAGGGTAAGTGTTAGGGTTAGGGTTAGGGTTAGGGTTATGGTAAGGGTTAGCATTAGGGGTTAGGCTTAGTGTTAGGGTAAGGGTTAGGGTTAGGGTAAGTGTAAGGTTTAGGGTTAAGGTTAGGGTTAGGGTTAGTTTTAGGGTTAGGGTTAGGGTTAGGGTAAGGGTAAAGGTTAGGGTTAGGATTGGGGTTAGGTTTAAGGGAAGGGTTAGGGATAATTTTAGGGTTAGGTTTAGGTTTAGGTTTAGGGGTTAGGGTAGGGGTAAGCGTTAGTGTTAGGGTTAGGTTTAGGTTTAGTTTTGGGGTAAAGGTTAGTGTTAGGGTAACGGTTAGGGTTATGGTTAAAGTTAGGTTTAGAGTACGGTTAGGGTTAGATTTAGGGTAAGGGTTAGGGTTAGGTTTAGGGTTAGGGTTAGGGTTAGGGGAAGGGTAAGGGTTATGGTTAAGGTTAGGGTTAGGATTAGGGTTAGGGTTAGTGTAAGGGTAAGTGTTAGGGTTAGGATTAGGGATAGGGTTAGGGTAAGGATAAGGCTTAGGTGTAGGGTTAGGGTTAGAGTTAGGTGTTAGGGTTAGGGTTAGGGGTTAGGGTTAGGGTTAGCGTTAGGTTTAGGGTAAGGGTTAGCGTTAGAGTTTAGAGTTAGTGTTAGGGTTAGGGTTAGGGTTAGGGCTAGGTTTAGGATAAGGATTAGAGTTAGTGTTAGTTTTAGGGTTACGGTAAAGGTTAGGGTTAGGGTTAGGGTTAGGGTTTGGGTTAGGGTAAGTGTTAGGATTAGTGTAGGGTTAGGGTTATGGTAAGGTTTATGGTTAGGGTTAGGGTTAGGGTTACGGTTACGGTAAGTGTTAGGTTTAGGGTTAGGATTAGGGTTAGGGTTAGGGTAAGGTTTAGGGTTAGGGTTAGGTTTAGGGTAAGGGTAATGGTTAGGGTTAGAGTTAGGGTTAGGTTAGGGTAGGGTTAGGGTTAGGGTTAGGGTTAGGGTTAAGGTTAGGGTTGGGGTTAGGGTTAGGGTAAGGGTTAGGGTTAGGTTTTAGGGTAAGGGTTGGGTTTAGGGTAAGGGTAAGTGTTTAGGGTTAGGTTTAGGGTTAGGATAAGGGTAAGGGTTAAGGTTAGGGTTATGCTTAGGGGTTAGGGTTAGGTTAGGGGTTAGGGGTTAGGGTTAGGGTTATGTTTAGGGTAAGTGTTAGGGTTAGGGGTTAGGGTTCGTGTTAGGGTTCGGTTAAGGGTTAGTGTTAGGGTTATGGTTAGGTTTAGGATAAGGGTTAGGGTTAGGTTTAGGGTAAGGTAAGTTTTAGTGTTAGGTTTAGTGTTAGGGTTAGGGTTAGTGTTAGGGTTGGGGTTAAGGTTAGGGTTAGGGTTAGGGTTAAGGTTAGGGTTAGGGTTAGGGGTAAGGGTAAGGGTTAGGGTTAAGGTTAGAGTTAGGGTTAGGTTTAGGGTTAGGATTAGGGTTAGGGTTAGGGTAAGCGTAAGGGTTAGGTTTCGGGTTAGGGTTAGGGTAAGGGTAAGGGTTAAGGTTAGGTTTAGGGTTAGGGTTAGGGTAAGGGTAAGGGTTAGGGTTAGGGGTTAGGGTTAGGGAAAGGATACGGGTTAGGGTTAAGGTTAGGTTTAGGATTAGTGTTAGGGTTAAGGTTAGGGTTAGGGTTCGTGTAAGGGTAAGGGTTAGGGTTAGGATTAGGGTTAGGTTTAGGGTAAGGGTGAGGGATAGGGTTAGGTGTTAGGGTTAGGTTTAGGGTTAGGGTTAGGGTTGGGGGTTAGAGTTAATGTTAGTGTTAGGTTAAGGGTTAGGGTTAGGGTTAGGGTTGGGGTAAGGGTTAGGGTTGGGGGTTAGTGTTATGGTTAGGGTTATGGTAAGGGTTAGGGTTAGGTTTAGGCTTAGGGTAAGGGTTATGGTTATGGTTAGGGTTAGGGTTAGGGATAAGTTTAGGGTTAGCATTAGAGTTAGGGTTATTGTAACGGTAAGGGTTAGGGTTAAGTTCAGGGTTAGGGTTAGGCTTAGGGTTAGGTTAAGGGTAAGGGTAAAGGTATTGGTTTAGGGCTAGGGTTAGGGTAAGGTTAAGGGTTAGTTTTAGTGTTAGGTTTAGGTTTAGGGTTTGGGTTAGGGTTAGGGTAAGGGAAAGGATAAGGTTTAGGGTTAAGGTTAGGGTTAGGGTTATTGTAAGGGTTAGGATTAGGGTTAGGTTTAGGGTTAGGTTTAGGGTAAGGGTTAGGATTAGGATTAGGTTTAGGGTAAGGGTAAGTGTTAGGGTTAGGTGAAGAGTAATTGTTAGGGTTAGGGTTAGTGTTAGGGGTTATGGTAAGGGTAAGGATTAGGGTTAGTCTTAGGGTTAGGGTAAGGGTAAGGGTTAGGGTAAGGATTAGGGTTAGGGTAAGGGTAAGGGTAAGGTTAAGGGTTAGGGTTAGGGTTAGGTTTAGGGTAAGGGGTAAGGTTTTGGGTTAGGGTTAGGGTTAGCGTAAGGGTTACTGGTTAGGGTTAGGTGTGGGGTTAGGTTTAGGGTTAGGGTTAGGGTTAGGGTTAGTTTTAAAGTTAAGGTTAGGGTTAGGTTTAGAGTTAGGGTTAGGGTTAGGTTTAGGCTTAGGGTTAGGGTAAGGGTTAGGTTTTAGAGTTAGGGGTAGGGTTAGGGTTAGATTTAGATTTAACCGTAGGGTTAGGGTAAGGGTAAGAGTTAGGGTTAGGGTTAGGGGTTAGGTGTAGGGTTAGGTTTAGGGTTAGGTTTAGGGTTAGGGTTAGTTTTAAAGTTAAGGTTAGGGGTTAGGTTTAGAGTTAGGGTTAGGGTTAGGGTTAGGTTTAGGCTTAGGGTTAGGGGTAAGGGTTAAGTTTAGAGTTAGGGGTAGGGTTAGGGTTAGATTTAGATTTAGGGGTAGGGTTAGGGTAAGGGTAAGGGTTAGGGTTAGTGTTAGGTTAAGCGTTAGAGTTAGGGTTAGGGTTAGGGTTAGAGTTAATGTTAGTGTTAGGTTAAGGGTTAGGGTTAGGGTTAGGGTTAAGGTTAGAGTAAGGGTTAGGGTTAGGGGTTAAGGTTAGAGTAAGGGTTAGGGTTACGGGTTAGTGTTAGGGTTAGGGTTAGGGTAAGGGTAAGCGTTAGAGTTTGGGTTAGGGTTAGGGTTAGAGTTAATATTAGTGTTAGATTAAGGGTTAGGGTTAGGGTTAGGATTAGGGTTAGGGTTATTGTAAGGGTAAGGTTTAGAGGTTAGTGTTAGGGTTAGGATTAGGCTAAGTTTTACGGTTAGGGTTAGGGTTAGGTTAAGGGTAAGTGTTATGGTTAGGGTTAGGGTTAGTGTTAGGATAAGGGTAATTGTTAGGGTTAGGTTAGGTTTATGGTTAGCGTTAGGGTTAGGGTAAGGGTAAGTGGTTACGGTTAGGGTTAGGGTAAGGGTAAGTGTTAGGATTAGGGTTAGGGTTAGGGTAAGGGTAAGTGTTAGGTTTATGGTTAGGGTTAGGGTTAGGGTTAGGGTAAGGTTAAGGGTTAGGGTTAGGGTTAGGGTAAGGGTAAGGGTTTGGGTTAGGGTTAGGGTTAGCGTAAGGGTTAGTGGTTAGGGTTAGGTTTAGGGTAAGGGTTAGTGGTTAGGGTTAGGGTTAGGGTTAGGCTTAGGGTTAGGGTTATTGTTAGGGTTAGGGTTAGGTAAGGTTTAGGGGTAGGTTTAGGTTTAGGGAAAGGTTTATGGTTAGGGTTAGGTTTAGGGTTAGTGTTAGGGTAAGGTTAAGTGTTAGGGTTAGGTTAAGGGTAAGGGATAGGGTTAGGGTTAGGGTTAGGTTTAGGATTAGGAATTGGGTTAGGGTTAGGGTAAGGGTAAGGGTTAGGTTTAAGGTTAGGGTTAGGGGTAGGTACAGGGTTAGGGTTAGGGTTAGGTATAGGGTTAGAGTTAGGGTTAGGGTGAGGGTTATGGTAAGGGTTAGGGTTAGGATTAGGGTTAGCGACAGGGTAAGGGTAAGGGTTAGGTTTAGGGTTAGGGTAAGGTTTAGTGTTGGGGTTAAGGGTTATGGTTAGGGTTAGGGTTAAGTTTAGGTAAGGGTTAGGGTAAGGGTATATGTTAAGGTTAGTGTTAGGGTTAGGGTTAGGTTTAGCATTAGGGTAAGGGTAAGGGTTAGGGTAAAGGTTAGGGTTAAGGTAATGGTAAGGCCTAGGGTTACGCTTAGGGTTAGGATTAGGGTAAGGTTTAGGGTTAGGTGTAGAGTAAGGGTAAGGTTTAGGGTTAGGGTTAGGGGTTAGGGTAAGGGTAAGGTTTATGGTAAGGGTTAGGTTTAGGGTTAGGTTTAGGTTTAGGGTAAGTGTAAGGGTTAGGGTTGGGGTTAGGGTTGGGGTTAGGGTAAGGGTAAGTGTTAGGGTTAGGGTTAGTTTTAGGATAAGAGTAAGGGTTAGGTCAGAGATAGGGTTAGGGGTTAGGGTTAGGGTTATAGTTAGCTTTAGGGGTTAGGGTTAGGGTTAGGGTAAGGGTTAGCATTAGGGGTTAGGGTTAGGAAAAAGCATAAGGGTTAGGGTTAAGGTGAGGATTAGGGTTAGGGTAAGGGTAAGGGTTAGGGGTTAGGTTTGGGTTAGGTATAGGTTAAGGGTAAGGGTTAGGGTTAGGGTTAGGGTTAGGTTAAGGGTAAGGTTTAGTTTTAAGGTTAGGGTTAGGGTTAGGTTTAGAGTTAGGGTTAGGGTTAGGTTTAGGGTTAGGGTTAGGGTAAGGGTTAGATTTAGAGTTAGGGGTAGGGTTACGGTAAGGGTAAGGGTTAGGGTTAGGGTTAGGGTTAGGTTAAGCGTAGAGTTAGGGTTAGGTTTAGAGTTAATGTTAGTGTTGGGTTAAGGGTTAGGGTTAGGTTTAGGGTTAGGGTAAGGGTTATGGTTAGTGTTAGAGTTAGGTTTAGGGTTAAGGTTAGGGTTAGAGTTAGGGTTTGGTTAGGGTAAGGGTAAGGGTTAGGGTTAAGATTAGGGTTAGGGTTAGGCTTAGGGTTAGGGTAAGTGTAAGGGTTAGGGTTAGGTTTAGGGTTAGGGTAAGGGTAAGGGTTAGGTTTAGGGTTAGGATTAGGTTTAGGGGTAGGGTTAGGGTTAAGGTTAGGGAAAGGATAAGGGTTAGGGTTAAGGTTAGGTTTAGGATTAGGGTTAGGGTTAAGGTTAGGGTAAGGGTTAGGGTTAGGTTTAGGGTAAGGGTAATGGATAGGGTTAGTTTTAGGGTTAGGTTTAGGGTTAGGGTTAGGGTTAGGGTTAGGTTAAGGGTAAGGGTTAGGGTTAAGGTTAGAATTAGGTTTAGGTTTAGGGTTAGGATTAGGGTTAGGGTTAGGGTAAAGGTAAGGGTTAGGGTTCGGGTTAGGGTAAGGTTTAGTGTTGGGTTAAGGTTAGGGTTAGGGTAAGGGGTTAGAGTTTGGGTTAGGGTTAGGTTTAGCGTTAGGTTTAGGGTTAGGTTTAGGGTTAGGGTTAGGAAAAGGGTATGTGTTAAGTTTAGGGTTATGGTTAGGGTTAGGTTTAGCATTAGGGTAAGGGTAAGGATTAAGGTAAGGGTAAGTGTTAAGGTAAGGGTAAGGGTTAGGGTTAGGGTTAAGGTAAAGTTTAGGGTTAGGGTTAGGGTAACGTTAAGGGTAAGGGTTAGGGTTAGGTTTAGGGTAAGGGTGAGGGATAGGGTTAGGGTTAGGGTTAGGTTTAGGGTTACGTTTAGGGTTAGGGTTAGGGTTAATATTAGTGTTAGGTTAAGGGTTAGGGTTAGGGTTAGGGTAAAGGTTAGGGTTGGGGATTAGTGTTAGGGTTAGGGTTAGGGTTAAGTTTAGGGTTAGCGTTAGGGTTAGGGTTATTGTATAACGGTAAGGGTTAGGGTTAAGTTCAGGGTTAGGGTTAGGGTTAGGGTTAGGTTAAGGGTAAAGGTTAGGGTTAGGTTTAGGTTTAGTGTTAGGGTAAGGTTAAGGGTTAGTTTTAGGGTTAGGGTTAGGTTTAGGATTAGGGTTAGGGTTAAGGTTAGGGTTAGGGTTAGGGTAAGGGTAAGGGGTAGGGTTGGGGATAGGTTTAGGGTTAGGGATAGGTTTAGGGTTAGGGTTAGGGTAAGGGTAAGCGTTAGGGTTAGGGTCAGGGTTAGGGTTAAAATTAGGGTTAGGGTTAGGGTAAGGGTAAGGGTTAGGTTAGGGATAGGGTTAAGGTAGGTTTTAGGGTTAGGTTGACGTTAGGGTTAGGGTAACGGTAAGGGTTAGGGTTAGGGTTAGGATTAGGGTTAGGGTAAGGGACAGGGTAGGGTTAGGGTTAGGGTTAGGGTAAGGGTTAGGGTTAGCGTTAGGGTTAGGTTAAGGTTAAGGGTTAGGGTTAGGTTTAGGGTTAGGGTAAGGGTAAGGGTTAGGGTTAGGGTTAGGTTTAGGGAAAGGTTAAGGGTTAGGGTTAAGGTTAGGTTTAGGATTAGGTTAGGGTTAAGGTTAATGTTAGGGTTACGGTAAGGGTAAGGGTTAGGGTTAGGTTTAGGGTTAGGGTTAGGGTAAGGGTGAGGGATAGGGTTAGGGTTAGGGTTAGGCTTAGGGTTAGGGTTTGGGTTAGGGTTAGAGCTAATGTTAGTTTTAGGTTAAGGGTTAGGGTTAGGGTTAGGGTTAGGATAGGGTTAGGGTTGGGGGTTAGTGTTAGGTTTAGGGTTAGGGTAAGTGTTAGGGTTAGGTTTAGGCTTAGGGTAAGGGTTATGTTTAGGGTTAGGGTTAGGGTTAGTGTTAGGGTTAAGTTCAGGGTTAGCGTTAGGGTTAGGGTTAGTGTAAGGGTAAGGGTTAGGGTTAGGTTTAGGGTTAGGTTTAGGGTAAGGGTGAGGGATAGGGTTAGGGTTAGGTTTAGGTTTAGGGTTAGGGTTAGGGTTAGGGTTAATGTTAGTGTTAGGTTAAGGGTTAGGGTTAGAGTTAGGGTAAGGGTTAGGGTTGGGGGTTAGTGTTAGTGTTAGTGTTAGGGTTAGGGTTAAGTTTAGGGTTAGGGTTAGGCTTAGGGTTAGGTTAAGGGTAAGGGTTAGGGTTAGGTTTAGGGTTAGTGTTAGGGTAAGGTTAAGGGTTAGTTTTAGGGTTAGGGTTAGGTTTAGGATTAGGTTTAGGGTTAAGGTTAGGGTTAGGGTTCGGGTAAGGGTAAGGGTTAGGGTTAGGTTTATGGTTAAGGTTAGGGTAAGGGTGAGGGATATGGTTAGGGTTAGGGTTAGGTTTAGGGTTAGGGTTAGGGTTAGGGTTAGGGTAAGTGTAAGTGTTAGGATTAGTGTTAGGTTTAGGGTTAGTGTAAGGGTTATGGTTATTGTTAGGGTTAGGGTTAGGGTAAGGTTTAGGTTTAGGTTTAAGTTTAGGGAAAGATTTATGGTTAGGGTTAGGGTTAGCGTTAGGGTTAGGGTAAGGTTAAGTGTTAGGGTTAGGGTTAGGTTAAGGGTAAGGGTTAGGGTTAGGGTTAGGGTTAGGGTTAGGGTAAGGGTTAGGGTTAGGGTTAGGGTAAGGGTAAGGGTTAGGGTTAAGGTTAGGGTTAGGGTTAGGTATAGGGTTAGGGTTAGGGTTAGGGTTAGGGTTATGGTAAGGGTTATTGTTAGGATTAGGGTTACCAATAAGGTAAGGGTAAGGGTTAGGTTTAGGGTTAGGGGTAAGGTTTAGTGGTGGGGTTAAGGGTTAGGGTTAGGGTTAAGGTTAGGGTAAGGGTTAGGGTAAGGGTATATGTTGAGGTTAGGGTTAGGGTTAGGGTTAGGTTTAGCATTAGGGTAAGGGTAAGGGTTAGAGTAAAGGTTAGGTTTAAGGTAAGGGTAATGGTTAGCGCTACACTTAGGGTTAGGTTTAGGGTAAGGTTTAGGGTTAGGTTTAGAGTAAGGGTAAAGTTTAGGGTTAGGGTTAGCGTTAGGGTAAGGGTAAGGGTTAGGGAAAGGGTTAGGTTTAGGGGTAGGTTTAGGTTTAGGGGGTATAAGGGTTAAGGTAAGGGTTAGGGTTGTGGTTAGGGTAAGGGTAAGTGTTAGGGTTAGGGTTAGTTTTAGGATAAGAGTAAGGGTTAGGTCAGAGATAGTGTTAGGGGTTAGGGTTAGGGTTATAGTTAGCGTTACGTGTTAGGGTTAGGGTTAGGGTAAGGGTTAGCATTAGGGGTTAGGGTTAGGAAAAGGATAAGCGGTTAGGGTTCAGGTTAGGTTTAGGGTTAGGGTTAGGGTTAAGGTGAGGGTTAGGGTTAGGGTAAGGGTAAGGGTTAGGGTTAGGTTATGGGTTAGGTATAGGTTAAGGGTAAGGGTTAGGTTTAGGGTTAGGGCAAGGGTAAGGGTTAGTTTTAAGGTTAGGGTTAGGGTTAGGTTTAGAGTTAGGGTTAGGGTTAGGTTTAAGGTTAGGGTTAGGGTAAGGGTTAGGTTTAGAATTAGGGGTAGGGTTAGGGTAAGGGTAAGGGTTAGGGTTAGGGTTAGGGTTAGGGTAAGCGTAGAGTTAGGGTTAGGGTTAGGGTTAGGGTTAGGGTGAGTGTTAGGGTTGGGGGTTAGTGTTACGGTTAGGGTTAGGGTAAGGGTTAGGGTTAGGTTAAGGTTTAGGGTAAGGGTTATGGTTAGTGTTAGTGTTAGGGTTAGGGTTAAGGTTAGGGTTAGCGTTAGGGTTAGGGTTAGGGTAAGGGTAAGGTTTAGGGTTAATGTTAGGGTTAGGGTTATGCTTAGGGTTAGGGGTAAGGGAAAGGGTTAGGGTTAGATTTAGGGTTAGGGTAAGGGTAAGGGTTAGGTTTAGACTTAGGATTAGGTTTAGCTTTAGGGTTAGGGTTAGGGTTAGGGAAAGGGTAAGGATTAGGGTTAAGGTTAGGTTTAGGATTAGGGTTAGGGTTAAGGTTAGGTTTAGGGTTAGGGGTAGGTAAGGGTAAGGATTAGGGTTAGGTTTAGGGTTAGGTTTAGGGTAAGGGTAATGGATAGGTTTAGGGTTAGGGTTAGGTTTAGGGTTAGGGTTAGGGTTAGGGTTAGGGTAAGGGTAAGGGTTAGGGTTAGGATTAGGGTTAGGGTTAGTGTTAGGATAAGGGTTAGTGTTAGGGTTAGGTTAGGTTTAGGGTTAGGGTTAGGGTTAGGGTTAGTGGTTAGGGTTAGGGTTAGGGTAAGGGTAAGTGTTAGGATTAAGGTTAGGGTTAGGGTAAGGGTAAGTGTTAGGTTTATGGTTAGGGTTAGGGTTAGGGTTAGTGTTAGGGTAAAGTTAAGGTTTAGGGTTAGGGTTAGGGTAAGGGTAAGGGTTAGGGTTAGGGTTAGGGTTTGCATAAGGGTTAGTCATTAGGGTTAAGGTTTGGGTAAGGGTTAGTGTTTAGGGTTAGGGTTAGGGTAAGTGGAAGTGTTAGGATTAGGGTTAGGTTTAGGGTTAGGGTAAGGGTTATTGTTATTGTTAGGGTTAGGGTTAGGCTAAGGTTTAGGGTTAGGTTTAGGTTTAGGGAAAGGTTTATGGTTAGGGTTAGGTTTAGGGTTAGAGTTAGGGTAAGGTTAAGTGTTAGGGTTAGGGTTAGGGTTAGGTTAAGGGTAAGGGTTCGGGTAAGGTTTAGGGTTAGGTTTAGGGTTAGGATTAGGGGTTAGGGTTAGGGTAAGGGTAAGGGTTAGGTTTAAGGTTAGGGTTAGGGTTAGGTATAGGGTTAGGGTTAGGTTTAGGGTTAGGGTAAATGTTAGGGTTAGGATTAGGGTTAGTGAGAGGGTAAGGGTAAGGGTTAGGTTTAGGGTTAGGGTAAGGTTTAGTGTTGGGGTTAAGGATTAGGGTTAGGGTTAGGGTTAGGTTTAGGGTAAGGGTTAGGGTAAGTGTATATGTTAAGGTTAGCGTTAGGGTTAGGGTTAGGTTTAGCATTAGGGTAAGGGTAAATGTTAGGGTAAAGTTTAGGGTTAAGGTAAGGGTAACGCTCAGGGTTACGCTTAGGGTTAGTTTTAGGGTAAGGTTTAGGGTTAGGTTTAGAGA